>NW_028149394.1:0-53608 GCF_964270895.1 Podarcis filfolensis
CCCCCAAACCTTTCAGGGGAGCATATTCAACAGTTTGGCACCATTTCTGAGCAAAGTGGAAAACGGCCGATTTTTGATGAAATTGTGACCGCGCGGCTTAGGGATTTTTTCAGAATTTTTTTTCCCGCAGGTGAAGTAGTCGAGGGCTGATTTCTCAGTTTATGATCAAAAGCCTTCCGTTTCCACCGCCAAAGCTTTCAGGGGAGAGTTTGCAACAGTTTGGAACCATTTCTGAGCAAAGTGGAAAACGGCCGATTTTTGATGAAATTGTGACCGCGCGGCTTACGGATTTTTTCAGAATTTTTTTTTCCGCAGGTGAAGTAGTCGAGGGCTGATTTCTCAGTTTATGATCAAAAGCCTTCCGTTTCCACCGCCAAAGCTTTCAGGGGAGAGTTTGCAACAGTTTGGCACCATTTTTGAGCAAAGTGGAAAATGGCCGATTTTTGTTGAAATTGTGACCGCGCGGCTTAGGGATTTTTTCAGAATTTTTTTTCCACAGGTGAAGTAGTCGAGGGCTGATATCTTGGCCTATGATCAAAAGCCTTCCGTTTCCACCCCCAAACCTTTCAGGGGAGCATTTTCAACAGTTTGGCCCCATTTTTGAGCAAAGTGGAAAACGGCCGATTTTTGATGAAATTGTGACCGCGCGGCTTACGGATTTTTTCAGAATTTTTTTCTCCGCAGGTGAAGTAGTCGAGGGCTGATTTCTCAGTTTATGATCAAAAGCATTCCATTTCCACCGCCAAACCTTTCAGCGGAGAGTTTGCAACAGTTTGGCACCATTTTTGAGCAAAGTGGAAAACGGCCGATTTTTGATGAAATTGTGACCGCGCGGCTTAGGGATTTTTTCAGAATTTTTTTTTCCACAGGTTAAGTAGTCGAGGGCTGATTTCTCAGTTTATGATCAAAAGCCTTCCGGTTCCACCGCCAAAGCTTTCAGGGGAGAGTTTGCAACAGTTTGGAACCATTTCTGAGCAAAGTGGAAAACGGCCGATTTTTGATGAAATTGTGACCGCGCGGCTTAGGGATTTTTTCAGCAAAATCTTTTTCCGCAGGTGAAGTAGTCGAGGGCTGATTTCTCAGTTTATGATCAAAAGCCTTCCGTTTCCACCGCCAAAGCTTTCAGGGGAGAGTTTGCAACAGTTTGGAACCATTTCTGAGCAAAGTGGAAAACGGCCGATTTTTGATGAAATTGTGACCGCACGGCTTTGGGATTTTTTCAGAATTTTTTTCCCCACAGGTTAAGTAGTCGAGGGCTGATTTCTTGGCCTATGATCAAAAGCCTTCCGTTTCCACCGCCAAACCTTTCAGGGGAGAGTTTGCAACAGTTTGGAACCATTTTTGAGCAAAGTGGAAAACGGCCGATTTTTGATGAAATTGTGACCGCGCGGCTTACGGATATTTTCAGAATTTTTTTTCACACAGGTTAAGTAGTCGAGGGCTGATTTCTCAGCCTATGATCCAAAGCATTCCGTTTCCACTCCCAAACCTTTCAGCGGAGCATTTTCAACAGTGTGGCACCATTTTTGAGCAAAGTGGAAAACGGACAATTTTTGATGAAATTGTGACCGCGCGGCTTACGGATTTTTTCAGAATTTTTTTTTTCGCAGGTGAAGTAGTCGAGGGCTGATTTCTCAGTTTATGATCAAAAGCCTTCCGTTTCCACCGCCAAAGCTTTCAGGGGAGAGTTTGCAACAGTTTGGAACCATTTCTGAGCAAAGTGGAAAACAGCCGATTTTTGATGAAATTGTGACCGCACGGCTTTGGGATTTTTTCAGAATTTTTTTCCCCACAGGTTAAGTAGTCGAGGGCTGATTTCTTGGCCTATGATCAAAAGCCTTCCGTTTCCACCGCCAAACCTTTCAGGGGAGAGTTTGCAACAGTTTGGAACCATTTTTGAGCAAAGTGGAAAACGGCCGATATTTGATGAAATTGTGACCTCGCGGCTTACGGATTTTTTCAGAATTTTTTTTCACACAGGTTAAGTAGTCGAGGGCTGATTTCTCAGCCTATGATCAAAAGCCTTCCGTTTCCACTCCCAAACCTTTCAGGGGAGCATTTTCAACAGTGTGGCACCATTTTTGAGCAAAGGGGAAAACGGCCAATTTTTGATGAAATTGTGACCGCGCGGCTTACGGATTTTTTCAGAATTTTTTTCCCCGCAGGTGAAGTAGTCGAGGGCTGATTTCTCAGTTTATGATCAAAAGCCTTCCGTTTCCACCGCCAAATCTTTCAGGGGAGAGTTTGCAACAGTTTGGAACCATTTCTGAGCAAAGTGGAAAACGGCCGATTTTTGATGAAATTGTGACCGCGCGGCTTAGGGATTTTTTCAGCAAAATCTTTTTCCGCAGGTGAAGTAGTCGAGGGCTGATTTCTCAGTTTATGATCAAAAGCCTTCCGTTTCCACCGCCAAAGCTTTCAGGGGAGAGTTTGCAACAGTTTGGCACCATTTTTGAGCAAAGTGGAAAACGGCCGATTTTTGATGAAATTGTGACCGCGCAGCTTACGGATTTTTTCAGAATTTTTTTTTCCGTAGGTGAAGTAGTCGAGGGCTGATTTCTCAGTTTATAATCAAAAGCCTTCCGTTTCCACAGCCAAAGCTTTCAGGGGAGAGTTTGCAACAGTTTGGAACCATTTCTGAGCAAAGTGGAAAACGGCCGATTTTTGATGAAATTGTGACCGCGCGGCTTAGGGATTTTTTCAGAAATTTTTTTTCCACAGGTTAAGTAGTCGAGGGCTGATTTCTTGGCCTATGATCAAAAGCCTTCCGTTTCCACCGCCAAACCTTTCAGGGGAGCATTTTCAACAGTTTGGCACCATTTTTGAGCAAAGTGGAAAACGGCCGATTTTTGATGAAATTGTGATCGCGCGGCTTAGGGATTTTTTCAGAAAAATCTTTTTCCGCAGGTGAAGTAGTCGAGGGTTGTTTTCTTGGCCTATGATCAAAAGCCTTCCGTTTCCACCGCCAAACCTTTCAGGGGAGAGTTTGCAACAGTTTGGAACCATTTTTGAGCAAAGTGGAAAACGGCCGATTTTTGTTGAAATTGTGACCGCGCGCCTTACGGATTTTTTCAGAATTTTTTTTCACACAGGTTAAGTAGTCGAGGGCTGATTTCTCAGCCTATGATCAAAAGCATTCCGTTTCCACTCCCAAACCTTTCAGGGGAGCATTTTCAACAGTGTGGCACCATTTTTAAGCAAAGTGGAAAACGGCCAATTTTTGATGAAATTGTGACCGCGCGGCTTAGGGATTTTTTCAGAATTTTTTTTCCCGCAGGTGAAGTAGTCGAGGGCTGATTTCTCAGTTTATGATCAAAAGCCTTCCGTTTCCACCGCCAAAGCTTTCAGGGGATATTTTGCAACAGTTTGGCACCATTTTTGAGCAAAGTGGAAAACGGCCGATTTTTCATGAAATTGTGACCGCACGGCTTACGGATTTTTTCAGAATTTTTTTTTCCACAGGTGAAGTAGTCGAGGGCTGATTTCTTGGCCTATGATCAAAAGCCTTCCGTTTCCACCCCCAAACCTTTCAGGGGAGCATATTCAACAGTTTGGCACCATTTCTGAGCAAAGTGGAAAACGGCCGATTTTTGATGAAATTGTGACCGCGCGGCTTAGGGATTTTTTCAGAATTTTTTTTCCCGCAGGTGAAGTAGTCGAGGGCTGATTTCTCAGTTTACGATCAAAAGCCTTCCGTTTCCACCGCCAAAGCTTTCAGGGGAGAGTTTGCAACAGTTTGGAACCATTTCTGAGCAAAGTGGAAAACGGCCGATTTTTGATGAAATTGTGACCGCGCGGCTTACGGATTTTTTCAGAATTTTTTTTTCCGCAGGTGAAGTAGTCGAGGGCTGATTTCTCAGTTTATGATCAAAAGCCTTCCGTTTCCACCGCCAAAGCTTTCAGGGGAGAGTTTGCAACAGTTTGGCACCATTTTTGAGCAAAGTGGAAAATGGCCGATTTTTGTTGAAATTGTGACCGCGCGGCTTAGGGATTTTTTCAGAATTTTTTTTCCACAGGTGAAGTAGTCGAGGGCTGATATCTTGGCCTATGATCAAAAGCCTTCCGTTTCCACCGCCAAACCTTTCAGGGGAGCATTTTCAACAGTTTGGCCCCATTTTTGAGCAAAGTGGAAAACGGCCGATTTTTGATGAAATTGTGACCGCGCGGCTTACGGATTTTTTCAGAATTTTTTTCTCCGCAGGTGAAGTAGTCGAGGGCTGATTTCTCAGTTTATGATCAAAAGCATTCCATTTCCACCGCCAAACCTTTCAGCGGAGAGTTTGCAACAGTTTGGCACCATTTTTGAGCAAAGTGGAAAACGGCCGATTTTTGATGAAATTGTGACCGCGCGGCTTAGGGATTTTTTCAGAATTTTTTTTTCCACAGGTTAAGTAGTCGAGGGCTGATTTCTCAGTTTATGATCAAAAGCCTTCCGGTTCCACCGCCAAAGCTTTCAGGGGAGAGTTTGCAACAGTTTGGAACCATTTCTGAGCAAAGTGGAAAACGGCCGATTTTTGATGAAATTGTGACCGCGCGGCTTAGGGATTTTTTCAGCAAAATCTTTTTCCGCAGGTGAAGTAGTCGAGGGCTGATTTCTCAGTTTATGATCAAAAGCCTTCCGTTTCCACCGCCAAAGCTTTCAGGGGAGAGTTTGCAACAGTTTGGAACCATTTCTGAGCAAAGTGGAAAACGGCCGATTTTTGATGAAATTGTGACCGCACGGCTTTGGGATTTTTTCAGAATTTTTTTCCCCACAGGTTAAGTAGTCGAGGGCTGATTTCTTGGCCTATGATCAAAAGCCTTCCGTTTCCACCGCCAAACCTTTCAGGGGAGAGTTTGCAACAGTTTGGAACCATTTTTGAGCAAAGTGGAAAACGGCCGATTTTTGATGAAATTGTGACCGCGCGGCTTACGGATATTTTCAGAATTTTTTTTCACACAGGTTAAGTAGTCGAGGGCTGATTTCTCAGCCTATGATCCAAAGCATTCCGTTTCCACTCCCAAACCTTTCAGCGGAGCATTTTCAACAGTGTGGCACCATTTTTGAGCAAAGTGGAAAACGGACAATTTTTGATGAAATTGTGACCGCGCGGCTTACGGATTTTTTCAGAATTTTTTTTTTCGCAGGTGAAGTAGTCGAGGGCTGATTTCTCAGTTTATGATCAAAAGCCTTCCGTTTCCACCGCCAAAGCTTTCAGGGGAGAGTTTGCAACAGTTTGGAACCATTTCTGAGCAAAGTGGAAAACGGCCGATTTTTGATGAAATTGTGACCGCACGGCTTTGGGATTTTTTCAGAATTTTTTTCCCCACAGGTTAAGTAGTCGAGGGCTGATTTCTTGGCCTATGATCAAAAGCCTTCCGTTTCCACCGCCAAACCTTTCAGGGGAGAGTTTGCAACAGTTTGGAACCATTTTTGAGCAAAGTGGAAAACGGCCGATTTTTGATGAAATTGTGACCGCGCGGCTTACGGATATTTTCAGAATTTTTTTTCACACAGGTTAAGTAGTCGAGGGCTGATTTCTCAGCCTATGATCCAAAGCATTCCGTTTCCACTCCCAAACCTTTCAGCGGAGCATTTTCAACAGTGTGGCACCATTTTTGAGCAAAGTGGAAAACGGACAATTTTTGATGAAATTGTGACCGCGCGGCTTACGGATTTTTTCAGAATTTTTTTTTTCGCAGGTGAAGTAGTCGAGGGCTGATTTCTCAGTTTATGATCAAAAGCCTTCCGTTTCCACCGCCAAAGCTTTCAGGGGAGAGTTTGCAACAGTTTGGAACCATTTCTGAGCAAAGTGGAAAACGGCCGATTTTTGATGAAATTGTGACCGCACGGCTTTGGGATTTTTTCAGAATTTTTTTCCCCACAGGTTAAGTAGTCGAGGGCTGATTTCTTGGCCTATGATCAAAAGCCTTCCGTTTCCACCGCCAAACCTTTCAGGGGAGAGTTTGCAACAGTTTGGAACCATTTTTGAGCAAAGTGGAAAACGGCCGATTTTTGATGAAATTGTGACCTCGCGGCTTACGGATTTTTTCAGAATTTTTTTTCACACAGGTTAAGTAGTCGAGGGCTGATTTCTCAGCCTATGATCAAAAGCCTTCCGTTTCCACTCCCAAACCTTTCAGGGGAGCATTTTCAACAGTGTGGCACCATTTTTGAGCAAAGGGGAAAACGGCCAATTTTTGATGAAATTGTGACCGCGCGGCTTACGGATTTTTTCAGAATTTTTTTTCCCGCAGGTGAAGTAGTCGAGGGCTGATTTCTCAGTTTATGATCAAAAGCCTTCCGTTTCCACCGCCAAATCTTTCAGGGGAGAGTTTGCAACAGTTTGGAACCATTTCTGAGCAAAGTGGAAAACGGCCGATTTTTGATGAAATTGTGACCGCGCGGCTTAGGGATTTTTTCAGCAAAATCTTTTTCCGCAGGTGAAGTAGTCGAGGGCTGATTTCTCAGTTTATGATCAAAAGCCTTCCGTTTCCACCGCCAAAGCTTTCAGGGGAGAGTTTGCAACAGTTTGGCACCATTTTTGAGCAAAGTGGAAAACGGCCGATTTTTGATGAAATTGTGACCGCGCAGCTTACGGATTTTTTCAGAATTTTTTTTTCCGCAGGTGAAGTAGTCGAGGGCTGATTTCTCAGTTTATAATCAAAAGCCTTCCGTTTCCACAGCCAAAGCTTTCAGGGGAGAGTTTGCAACAGTTTGGAACCATTTCTGAGCAAAGTGGAAAACGGCCGATTTTTGATGAAATTGTGACCGCGCGGCTTAGGGATTTTTTCAGAAATTTTTTTTCCACAGGTTAAGTAGTCGAGGGCTGATTTCTTGGCCTATGATCAAAAGCCTTCCGTTTCCACCGCCAAACCTTTCAGGGGAGCATTTTCAACAGTTTGGCACCATTTTTGAGCAAAGTGGAAAACGGCCGATTTTTGATGAAATTGTGATCGCGCGGCTTAGGGATTTTTTCAGAAAAATCTTTTTCCGCAGGTGAAGTAGTCGAGGGTTGTTTTCTTGGCCTATGATCAAAAGCCTTCCGTTTCCACCGCCAAACCTTTCAGGGGAGAGTTTGCAACAGTTTGGAACCATTTTTGAGCAAAGTGGAAAACGGCCGATTTTTGTTGAAATTGTGACCGCGCGCCTTACGGATTTTTTCAGAATTTTTTTTCACACAGGTTAAGTAGTCGAGGGCTGATTTCTCAGCCTATGATCAAAAGCATTCCGTTTCCACTCCCAAACCTTTCAGGGGAGCATTTTCAACAGTGTGGCACCATTTTTAAGCAAAGTGGAAAACGGCCAATTTTTGATGAAATTGTGACCGCGCGGCTTAGGGATTTTTTCAGAATTTTTTTTCCCGCAGGTGAAGTAGTCGAGGGCTGATTTCTCAGTTTATGATCAAAAGCCTTCCGTTTCCACCGCCAAAGCTTTCAGGGGATATTTTGCAACAGTTTGGCACCATTTTTGAGCAAAGTGGAAAACGGCCGATTTTTCATGAAATTGTGACCGCACGGCTTACGGATTTTTTCAGAATTTTTTTTTCCACAGGTGAAGTAGTCGAGGGCTGATTTCTTGGCCTATGATCAAAAGCCTTCCGTTTCCACCCCCAAACCTTTCAGGGGAGCATATTCAACAGTTTGGCACCATTTCTGAGCAAAGTGGAAAACGGCCGATTTTTGATGAAATTGTGACCGCGCGGCTTAGGGATTTTTTCAGAATTTTTTTTCCCGCAGGTGAAGTAGTCGAGGGCTGATTTCTCAGTTTACGATCAAAAGCCTTCCGTTTCCACCGCCAAAGCTTTCAGGGGAGAGTTTGCAACAGTTTGGAACCATTTCTGAGCAAAGTGGAAAACGGCCGATTTTTGATGAAATTGTGACCGCGCGGCTTACGGATTTTTTCAGAATTTTTTTTTCCGCAGGTGAAGTAGTCGAGGGCTGATTTCTCAGTTTATGATCAAAAGCCTTCCGTTTCCACCGCCAAAGCTTTCAGGGGAGAGTTTGCAACAGTTTGGCACCATTTTTGAGCAAAGTGGAAAATGGCCGATTTTTGTTGAAATTGTGACCGCGCGGCTTAGGGATTTTTTCAGAATTTTTTTTCCACAGGTGAAGTAGTCGAGGGCTGATATCTTGGCCTATGATCAAAAGCCTTCCGTTTCCACCGCCAAACCTTTCAGGGGAGCATTTTCAACAGTTTGGCCCCATTTTTGAGCAAAGTGGAAAACGGCCGATTTTTGATGAAATTGTGACCGCGCGGCTTACGGATTTTTTCAGAATTTTTTTCTCCGCAGGTGAAGTAGTCGAGGGCTGATTTCTCAGTTTATGATCAAAAGCATTCCATTTCCACCGCCAAACCTTTCAGCGGAGAGTTTGCAACAGTTTGGCACCATTTTTGAGCAAAGTGGAAAACGGCCGATTTTTGATGAAATTGTGACCGCGCGGCTTAGGGATTTTTTCAGAATTTTTTTTTCCACAGGTTAAGTAGTCGAGGGCTGATTTCTCAGTTTATGATCAAAAGCCTTCCGGTTCCACCGCCAAAGCTTTCAGGGGAGAGTTTGCAACAGTTTGGAACCATTTCTGAGCAAAGTGGAAAACGGCCGATTTTTGATGAAATTGTGACCGCGCGGCTTAGGGATTTTTTCAGCAAAATCTTTTTCCGCAGGTGAAGTAGTCGAGGGCTGATTTCTCAGTTTATGATCAAAAGCCTTCCGTTTCCACCGCCAAAGCTTTCAGGGGAGAGTTTGCAACAGTTTGGAACCATTTCTGAGCAAAGTGGAAAACGGCCGATTTTTGATGAAATTGTGACCGCACGGCTTTGGGATTTTTTCAGAATTTTTTTCCCCACAGGTTAAGTAGTCGAGGGCTGATTTCTTGGCCTATGATCAAAAGCCTTCCGTTTCCACCGCCAAACCTTTCAGGGGAGAGTTTGCAACAGTTTGGAACCATTTTTGAGCAAAGTGGAAAACGGCCGATTTTTGATGAAATTGTGACCGCGCGGCTTACGGATATTTTCAGAATTTTTTTTCACACAGGTTAAGTAGTCGAGGGCTGATTTCTCAGCCTATGATCCAAAGCATTCCGTTTCCACTCCCAAACCTTTCAGCGGAGCATTTTCAACAGTGTGGCACCATTTTTGAGCAAAGTGGAAAACGGACAATTTTTGATGAAATTGTGACCGCGCGGCTTACGGATTTTTTCAGAATTTTTTTTTTCGCAGGTGAAGTAGTCGAGGGCTGATTTCTCAGTTTATGATCAAAAGCCTTCCGTTTCCACCGCCAAAGCTTTCAGGGGAGAGTTTGCAACAGTTTGGAACCATTTCTGAGCAAAGTGGAAAACGGCCGATTTTTGATGAAATTGTGACCGCACGGCTTTGGGATTTTTTCAGAATTTTTTTCCCCACAGGTTAAGTAGTCGAGGGCTGATTTCTTGGCCTATGATCAAAAGCCTTCCGTTTCCACCGCCAAACCTTTCAGGGGAGAGTTTGCAACAGTTTGGAACCATTTTTGAGCAAAGTGGAAAACGGCCGATTTTTGATGAAATTGTGACCGCGCGGCTTACGGATATTTTCAGAATTTTTTTTCACACAGGTTAAGTAGTCGAGGGCTGATTTCTCAGCCTATGATCCAAAGCATTCCGTTTCCACTCCCAAACCTTTCAGCGGAGCATTTTCAACAGTGTGGCACCATTTTTGAGCAAAGTGGAAAACGGACAATTTTTGATGAAATTGTGACCGCGCGGCTTACGGATTTTTTCAGAATTTTTTTTTTCGCAGGTGAAGTAGTCGAGGGCTGATTTCTCAGTTTATGATCAAAAGCCTTCCGTTTCCACCGCCAAAGCTTTCAGGGGAGAGTTTGCAACAGTTTGGAACCATTTCTGAGCAAAGTGGAAAACGGCCGATTTTTGATGAAATTGTGACCGCGCAGCTTACGGATTTTTTCAGAATTTTTTTTCCACAGGTGAAGTAGTCCAGGACTGATTTCTTGGCCTATGATCAAAAGCCTTCCGTTTCCACCGCCAAACCTTTCAGGGGAGCATTTTCAACAGTTTGGCACCATTTCTGAGCAAAGTGGAAAACGGCCCATTTTTGATGAAATTGTGACCGCGCGGCTTAGGGATTTTTTCAGAATTTTTTTTTCCACAGGTGAAGTAGTTGAGGGCTGATTTCTCAGCCTATGATCAAAAGCCTTCCGTTTCCACCGCCAAACTTTTCAGGGGAGCATTTTCAACAGTTTGGCACCATTTTTGAGCAAAGTGGAAAACGGCCGATTTTTGATGAAATTGTGACCGCGCGGCTTACGGATTTTTTCAGCATTTTTTTTTCCGCAGGTGAAGTAGTCGAGGGCTGATTTCTCAGTTTATGATCAAAAGCATTCCATTTCCAACGCCAAACCTTTCAGCGGAGAGTTTGCAACAGTTTGGCACCATTTTTCAGCAAATTGGAAAACGGCCGATTTTTGATGAAATTGTGACCGCGCGGCTTAGGGATTTTTTCAGCAAAATCTTTTTCCGCAGGTGAAGTAGTCGAGGGCTGATTTCTCAGTTTATGATCAAAAGCCTTCCGTTTCCACCGCCAAAGCTTTCAGGGGAGAGTTTGCAACAGTTTGGAACCATTTCTGAGCAAAGTGGAAAACGGCCGATTTTTGATGAAATTGTGACCGCGCGGCTTAGGGATTTTTTCAGCATTTTTTTTTCCGCAGGTGAAGTAGTCGAGGGCTGATTTCTCAGTTTATGATCAAAAGACTTCCGTTTCCAGCGCCAAAGCTTTCAGGGGAGAGTTTGCAACAGTTTGGAACCATTTCTGAGCAAAGTGGAAAACGGCCGATTTTTGATGAAATTGTGACCGCGCGGCTTAGGGATTTTTTCAGAATTTTTTTTTCCACAGGTGAAGTAGTCGAGGGCTGATTTCTCAGCCTATGATCAAAAGACTTCCGTTTCCACCGCCAAACCTTTCAGGGGAGCATTTTCAACAGTTTGGCACCATTTTTGAGCAAAGTGGAAAACGGCCGATTTTTGATGAAATTGTGACCGCGCGGCTTACGGATTTTTTCAGAATTTTTTTTTCCGCAGGTGAAGTAGTCGAGGGCTGATTTCTCAGTTTATGATCAAAAGCCTTCTGTTTCCACTGCTAAAACTTTCAGGGGAGAGTTTGCAACAGTTTGGAACCATTTCTGAGCAAAGTGGAAAACGGCCGATTTTTGATGAAATTGTGACCGCGCGGCTTAGGGATTTTTTCAGAAATTTTTTTTCCACAGGTTTAGTAGTCGAGGGCTGATGTCTTGGCCTATGATCAAAAGCCTTCCGTTTCCACCGCCAAACCTTTCAGGGGATCATTTTCAACAGTTTGGCACCATTTTTGAGCAAAGTGGAAAACGGCCGATTTTTGATGAAATTGTGACCGCGCGGCTTAGGGATTTTTTCAGAATTTTTTTTTCCACAGGTGAAGTAGTCGAGCGCTGATTTCTTGGCCTATGATCAAAAGCCTTCCGTTTCCACCCCCAAACCTTTCAGGGGAGCATTTTCAACAGTTTGGCCCCATTTTTGAACAAAGTGGAAAACGGCCGATTTTTGATGAAATTGTGACCGCGTGGCTTAGGGATTTTTTTTCAGAAAAATCTTTTTCCGCAGGTGAAGTTGTCGAGGGCTGATTTCTCAGTTTATGATCAAAAGCCTTCCGTTTCCACCGCCAAAGCTTTCAGGGGAGAGTTTGCAACAGTTTGGAACCATTTCTGAGCAAAGTGGAAAACGGCCGATTTTTGATGAAATTGTGACCGCGCGGCTTAGGGATTTTTTCAGAAAAATCTTTTTCCGCAGGTGAAGTAGTCGAGGGCTGATTTCTCAGCCTATGATCAAAAGCATTCCGTTTCCACTCCCAAACCTTTCAGGGGAGCATTTTCAACAGTGTGGCACCATTTTTGAGCAAAGTGGAAAACGGCCAATTTTTGATGAAATTGTGACCGCGCGGCTTAGGGATTTTTTCAGAATTTTTTTTTCCACAGGTGAAGTAATCGAGGGCTGATTTCTCAGTTTATGATCAAAAGCATTCCATTTCCACCGCCAAACCTTTCAGCGGAGAGTTTGCAACAGTTTGGCACCATTTTTGAGCGAAGTGGAAAACGGCCGATTTTTGATGAAATTGTGACCGCGCGGCTTAGGGATTTTTTCAGAAAAATCTTTTTCCGCAGGTGAAGTAGTCGAGGGCTGATTTCTCAGTTTATGATCAAAAGCCTTCCGTTTCCACCCCCAACCTTTCAGGGGAGCATTTTCAACAGTTTGGCACCATTTCTGAGCAAAGTGGAAAACGGCCAATTTTTGATGAAATTGTGACCGCGCGGCTTAGGGATTTTTTCAGAATTTTTTTTTCCACAGGTGAAGTAGTCGAGGGCTGATTTCTTGGCCTATGATCAAAAGCCTTCCGTTTCCACCCCCAAACCTTTCAGGGAAGCATTTTCAACAGTTTGGCACCATTTTTGAGCAAAGTGGAAAACTGCCGATTTTTGATGCAATTGTGACCGCGCGGCTTAGGGATTTTTTTTCAGAAAAATCTTTTTCCGCAGGTGAAGTTGTCGAGGGCTGATTTCTCAGTTTATGATCAAAAGCCTTCCGTTTCCACCGCCAAAGCTTTCAGGGGAGAGTTTGCAACAATTTGGAACCATTTCTGAGCAAAGTGGAAAACGGCCGATTTTTTATGAAATTGTGACCGCGCGGCTTAGGGATTTTTTCAGAATTTTTTTTTCCACAGGTGAAGTAGTGGAGGGCTGATTTCTTGGCCTATGATCAAAAGCCTTCCGTTTCCACCCCCAAACCTTTCAGGGGAGCATTTTCAACAGTTTGGCACCATTTTTGAGCAAAGTGGAAAACGGCCGATTTTTGATGAAATTGTGACCGTGCGGCTTAGGGATTTTTTCAGCAAAATCTTTTTCCGCAGGTGAAGTAGTCGAGGGCTGATTTCTCAGTTTATGATCAAAAGCCTTCCGTTTCCACCGCCAAAGCTTTCAGGGGAGAGTTTGCAACAGTTTGGCACCATTTTTGAGCAAAGTGGAAAACGGCCGATTTTTGATGAAATTGTGACCGCGCGGCTTAGGGATTTTTTCAGAAAAATCTTTTTCCGCAGGTGAAGTAGTCGAGGGTTGTTTTCTTGGCCTATGATCAAAAGCCTTCCGTTTCCACCGCCAAACCTTTCAGGGGAGAGTTTGCAACAGTTTGGAACCATTTTTGAGCAAAGTGGAAAACGGCCGATTTTTGATGAAATTGTGACCGCGCGGCTTACGGATTTTTTCATAATTTTTTTTCACACAGGTTAAGTAGTCGAGGGCTGATTTCTCAGCCTATGATCAAAAGCATTCCGTTTCCACTCCCAAACCTTTCAGGGGAGCATTTTCAACAGTGTGGCACCATTTTTGAGCAAAGTGGAAAACGGCCGATTTTTGATGAAATTGTGACCGCGTGGCTTAGGGATTTTTTTTCAGAAAAATCTTTTTCCGCAGGTGAAGTTGTCGAGGGCTGATTTCTCAGTTTATGATCAAAAGCCTTCCGTTTCCACCGCCAAACCTTTCAGCGGAGAGTTTGCAACAGTTTGGAACCATTTCTGAGCAAAGTGGAAAACGGCCGATTTTTGATGAAATTGTGACCGCGCGGCTTAGGGATTTTTTCAGAAAAATCTTTTTCCGCAGGTGAAGTAGTCGAGGGCTGATTTCTCAGCCTATGATCAAAAGCATTCCGTTTCCACTCCCAAACCTTTCAGGGGAGCATTTTCAACAGTGTGGCACCATTTTTGAGCAAAGTGGAAAACGGCCAATTTTTGATGAAATTGTGACCGCGCGGTTTACGGATTTTTTCAGAATTTTTTTTTCCGCAGGTGAAGTAGTCGAGGGCTGATTTCTTGGACTATGATCAAAAGCCTTCCGTTTCCACTGCCAAACCTTTCAGGGGAGCATTTTCAACAGTTTGGCACCATTTCTGAGCAAAGTGGAAAACGGCCGATTTTTTATGAAATTGTGACCGCGCGGCTTAGGGATTTTTTCAGAATTTTTTTTTCCACAGGTGAAGTAGTCGAGGGCTGATTTCTCAGTTTATGATCAAAAGCATTCCATTTCCACCGCCAAACCTTTCAGCGGAGAGTTTGCAACAGTTTGGCACCATTTTTGAGCGAAGTGGAAAACGGCCGATTTTTGATGAAATTGTGACCGCGCGGCTTAGGGATTTTTTCAGAATTTTTTTCCCCACAGGTTAAGTAGTCGAGGGCTGATTTCTTGGCCTATGATCAAAAGCCTTCCGTTTCCACCCCCAACCTTTCAGGGGAGCATTTTCAACAGTTTGGCACCATTTCTGAGCAAAGTGGAAAACGGCCAATTTTTGATGAAATTGTGACCGCGCGGCTTAGGGATTTTTTCAGAATTTTTTTTTCCACAGGTGAAGTAGTCGAGGGCTGATTTCTTGGCCTATGATCAAAAGCCTTCCGTTTCCACCCCCAAACCTTTCAGGGGAGCATGTTCAACAGTTTGGCACCATTTTTGAGCAAAGTGGAAAACGGCCGATTTTTGATGAAATTGTGAGCGCGCGGCTTAGGGATTTTTTCAGCAGAATCTTTTTCCGCAGGTGAAGTAGTCGAGGGCTGATTTCTCAGTTTATGATCAAAAGCCTTCCGTTTCCACCGCCAAAGCTTTCAGGGGAGAGTTTGCAACAGTTTGGCACCATTTTTGAGCAAAGTGGAAAACGGCCGATTTTTGATGAAATTGTGACCGCGCGGCTTAGGGATTTTTTTTCAGAAAAATCTTTTTCCGCAGGTGAAGTTGTCGAGGGCTGATTTCTCAGTTTATGATCAAAAGCCTTCCGTTTCCACCGCCAAACCTTTCAGGGGAGAGTTTGCAACAGTTTGGAACCATTTTTGAGCAAAGTGGAAAACGGCCGATTTTTGATGAAATTGTGACCGCGCGGCTTACGGATTTTTTCAGAATTTTTTTTCACACAGGTTAAGTAGTCGAGGGCTGATTTCTCAGCCTATGATCAAAAGCATTCCGTTTCCACTTCCAAACCTTTCAGGGGAGCATTTTCAACAGTGTGGCACCATTTTTGAGCAAAGTGGAAAACGGCCAATTTTTGATGAAATTGTGACCGCGCGGCTTACGGATTTTTTCAGAATTTTTTTTTCCGCAGATGAAGTAGTCGAGGGCTGATTTCTCAGTTTATGATCATAAGCCTTCCGTTTCCACCGCCAAAGCTTTCAGGGGAGAGTTTGCAACAGTTTGGAACCATTTCTGAGCAAAGTGGAAAATGGCCGATTTTTGCGGAAATTGTGACCGCGCGGCTTAGGGATTTTTTCAGAATTTTTTTTTCCACAGGTGAAGTAGTCGAGGGCTGATTTCCTGGCCTATGATCAAAAGCCTTCCGTTTCCACCCCCAAACCTTTCAGGGGAGCATTTTCAACAGTGTGGCACCATTTTTGAGCAAAGTGGAAAACGGCCAATTTTTGATGAAATTGTGACTGCGCGGCTTAGGGATTTTTTTTCAGAAAAATCTTTTTCCGCAGGTGAAGTTGTCGAGGGCTGATTTCTCAGTTTATGATCAAAAGCCTTCCGTTTCCACCGCCAAAGCTTTCAGGGGAGAGTTTGCAACAGTTTGGAACCATTTCTGAGCAAAGTGGAAAACGGCCGATTTTTGATGAAATTGTGACCGCGCGGCTTAGGGATTTTTTCAGCAAAATCTTTTTCCGCAGGTGAAGTAGTCGAGGGCTGATTTCTCAGTTTATGATCAAAAGCCTTCCGTTTCCACCGCCAAACCTTTCAGGGGAGAGTTTGCAACAGTTTGGCACCATTTTTGAGCAAAGTGGAAAACGGCCGATTTTTGATGAAATTGTGACCGCGCAGCTTACGGATTTTTTCAGAATTTTTTTTCCACAGGTGAAGTAGTCCAGGACTGATTTCTTGGCCTATGATCAAAAGCCTTCCGTTTCCACCGCCAAACCTTTCAGGGGAGCATTTTCAACAGTTTGGCACCATTTCTGAGCAAAGTGGAAAACGGCCCATTTTTGATGAAATTGTGACCGCGCGGCTTAGGGATTTTTTCAGAATTTTTTTTTCCACAGGTGAAGTAGTTGAGGGCTGATTTCTCAGCCTATGATCAAAAGCCTTCCGTTTCCACCGCCAAACTTTTCAGGGGAGCATTTTCAACAGTTTGGCACCATTTTTGAGCAAAGTGGAAAACGGCCGATTTTTGATGAAATTGTGACCGCGCGGCTTACGGATTTTTTCAGCATTTTTTTTTCCGCAGGTGAAGTAGTCGAGGGCTGATTTCTCAGTTTATGATCAAAAGCATTCCATTTCCAACGCCAAACCTTTCAGCGGAGAGTTTGCAACAGTTTGGCACCATTTTTCAGCAAATTGGAAAACGGCCGATTTTTGATGAAATTGTGACCGCGCGGCTTAGGGATTTTTTCAGCAAAATCTTTTTCCGCAGGTGAAGTAGTCGAGGGCTGATTTCTCAGTTTATGATCAAAAGCCTTCCGTTTCCACCGCCAAAGCTTTCAGGGGAGAGTTTGCAACAGTTTGGAACCATTTCTGAGCAAAGTGGAAAACGGCCGATTTTTGATGAAATTGTGACCGCGCGGCTTAGGGATTTTTTCAGCAAAATCTTTTTCCGCAGGTTAAGTAGTCGAGGGCTGATTTCTTGGCCTATGATCAAAAGCCTTCCGTTTCCACCGCCAAACCTTTCAGGGGAGAGTTTGCAACAGTTTGGCACCATTTTTGAGCAAAGTGGAAAACGGCCGATTTTTGATGAAATTGTGACCGCGCGGCTTACGGATTTTTTCAGAATTTTTTTTTCCACAGGTGAAGTAGTCCAGGGCTGATTTCTCAGTTTATGATCAAAAGCCTTCCGTTTCCACCGCCAAACCTTTCAGGGGAGCATTTTCAACAGTTTGGCACCATTTTTGAGCAAAGTGGAAAATGGCCGATTTTTGATGAAATTGTGACCGCGCGGCTTACGAATTTTTTCAGAATCTTTTTTTTCCGCAGGTGAAGTAGTCGAGGGCTGATTTCTCAGCCTATGATCAAAAGCCTTCCGTTTCCACCGCCAAACCTTTCAGGGGAGCATTTTCAACAGATTGGCACCATTTTTGAGCAAAGTGGAAAACGGCCGATTTTTGATGAAATTGTGACCGCGCGGCTTACGGATTTTTTCAGCATTTTTTTTTCCGCAGGTGAAGTAGTCGAGGGCTGATTTCTCAGTTTATGATCAAAAGCCTTCCGTTTCCACCGCCAAAGCTTTCAGGGGAGAGTTTGCAACAGTTTGGAACCATTTCTGAGCAAAGTGGAAAACGGCCGATTTTTGATGAAATTGTGACCGCGCGGCTTAGGGATTTTTTCAGAAAAATCTTTTTCCGCAGGTGAAGTAGTCGAGGGCTGATTTCTCAGCCTATGATCAAAAGCATTCCGTTTCCACTCCCAAACCTTTCAGGGGAGCATTTTCAACAGTGTGGCACCATTTTTGAGCAAAGTGGAAAACGGCCAATTTTTGATGAAATTGTGACCGCGCGGCTTAGGGATTTTTTCAGAATTTTTTTTTCCACAGGTGAAGTAATCGAGGGCTGATTTCTCAGTTTATGATCAAAAGCATTCCATTTCCACCGCCAAACCTTTCAGCGGAGAGTTTGCAACAGTTTGGCACCATTTTTGAGCGAAGTGGAAAACGGCCGATTTTTGATGAAATTGTGACCGCGCGGCTTAGGGATTTTTTCAGGAAAATCTTTTTCCGCAGGTGAAGTAGTCGAGGGCTGATTTCTCAGTTTATGATCAAAAGCCTTCCGTTTCCACCCCCAACCTTTCAGGGGAGCATTTTCAACAGTTTGGCACCATTTCTGAGCAAAGTGGAAAACGGCCAATTTTTGATGAAATTGTGACCGCGCGGCTTAGGGATTTTTTCAGAATTTTTTTTTCCACAGGTGAAGTAGTCGAGGGCTGATTTCTTGGCCTATGATCAAAAGCCTTCCGTTTCCACCCCCAAACCTTTCAGGGAAGCATTTTCAACAGTTTGGCACCATTTTTGAGCAAAGTGGAAAACTGCCGATTTTTGATGCAATTGTGACCGCGCGGCTTAGGGATTTTTTTTCAGAAAAATCTTTTTCCGCAGGTGAAGTTGTCGAGGGCTGATTTCTCAGTTTATGATCAAAAGCCTTCCGTTTCCACCGCCAAAGCTTTCAGGGGAGAGTTTGCAACAATTTGGAACCATTTCTGAGCAAAGTGGAAAACGGCCGATTTTTTATGAAATTGTGACCGCGCGGCTTAGGGATTTTTTCAGAATTTTTTTTTCCACAGGTGAAGTAGTGGAGGGCTGATTTCTTGGCCTATGATCAAAAGCCTTCCGTTTCCACCCCCAAACCTTTCAGGGGAGCATTTTCAACAGTTTGGCACCATTTTTGAGCAAAGTGGAAAACGGCCGATTTTTGATGAAATTGTGATCGCGCGGCTTAGGGATTTTTTCAGAAAAATCTTTTTCCGCAGGTGAAGTAGTCGAGGGTTGTTTTCTTGGCCTATGATCAAAAGCCTTCCGTTTCCACCGCCAAACCTTTCAGGGGAGAGTTTGCAACAGTTTGGAACCATTTTTGAGCAAAGTGGAAAACGGCCGATTTTTGTTGAAATTGTGACCGCGCGCCTTACGGATTTTTTCAGAATTTTTTTTCACACAGGTTAAGTAGTCGAGGGCTGATTTCTCAGCCTATGATCAAAAGCATTCCGTTTCCACTCCCAAACCTTTCAGGGGAGCATTTTCAACAGTGTGGCACCATTTTTAAGCAAAGTGGAAAACGGCCAATTTTTGATGAAATTGTGACCGCGCGGCTTAGGGATTTTTTCAGAATTTTTTTTCCCGCAGGTGAAGTAGTCGAGGGCTGATTTCTCAGTTTATGATCAAAAGCCTTCCGTTTCCACCGCCAAAGCTTTCAGGGGATATTTTGCAACAGTTTGGCACCATTTTTGAGCAAAGTGGAAAACGGCCGATTTTTCATGAAATTGTGACCGCACGGCTTACGGATTTTTTCAGAATTTTTTTTTCCACAGGTGAAGTAGTCGAGGGCTGATTTCTTGGCCTATGATCAAAAGCCTTCCGTTTCCACCCCCAAACCTTTCAGGGGAGCATATTCAACAGTTTGGCACCATTTCTGAGCAAAGTGGAAAACGGCCGATTTTTGATGAAATTGTGACCGCGCGGCTTAGGGATTTTTTCAGAATTTTTTTTCCCGCAGGTGAAGTAGTCGAGGGCTGATTTCTCAGTTTACGATCAAAAGCCTTCCGTTTCCACCGCCAAAGCTTTCAGGGGAGAGTTTGCAACAGTTTGGAACCATTTCTGAGCAAAGTGGAAAACGGCCGATTTTTGATGAAATTGTGACCGCGCGGCTTACGGATTTTTTCAGAATTTTTTTTTCCGCAGGTGAAGTAGTCGAGGGCTGATTTCTCAGTTTATGATCAAAAGCCTTCCGTTTCCACCGCCAAAGCTTTCAGGGGAGAGTTTGCAACAGTTTGGCACCATTTTTGAGCAAAGTGGAAAATGGCCGATTTTTGTTGAAATTGTGACCGCGCGGCTTAGGGATTTTTTCAGAATTTTTTTTCCACAGGTGAAGTAGTCGAGGGCTGATATCTTGGCCTATGATCAAAAGCCTTCCGTTTCCACCGCCAAACCTTTCAGGGGAGCATTTTCAACAGTTTGGCCCCATTTTTGAGCAAAGTGGAAAACGGCCGATTTTTGATGAAATTGTGACCGCGCGGCTTACGGATTTTTTCAGAATTTTTTTCTCCGCAGGTGAAGTAGTCGAGGGCTGATTTCTCAGTTTATGATCAAAAGCATTCCATTTCTACCGCCAAACCTTTCAGCGGAGAGTTTGCAACAGTTTGGCACCATTTTTGAGCAAAGTGGAAAACGGCCGATTTTTGATGAAATTGTGACCGCGCGGCTTAGGGATTTTTTCAGAATTTTTTTTTCCACAGGTTAAGTAGTCGAGGGCTGATTTCTCAGTTTATGATCAAAAGCCTTCCGGTTCCACCGCCAAAGCTTTCAGGGGAGAGTTTGCAACAGTTTGGAACCATTTCTGAGCAAAGTGGAAAACGGCCGATTTTTGATGAAATTGTGACCGCGCGGCTTACGGATTTTTTCAGCAAAATCTTTTTCCGCAGGTGAAGTAGTCGAGGGCTGATTTCTCAGTTTATGATCAAAAGCCTTCCGTTTCCACCGCCAAAGCTTTCAGGGGAGAGTTTGCAACAGTTTGGAACCATTTCTGAGCAAAGTGGAAAACGGCCGATTTTTGATGAAATTGTGACCGCACGGCTTTGGGATTTTTTCAGAATTTTTTTCCCCACAGGTTAAGTAGTCGAGGGCTGATTTCTTGGCCTATGATCAAAAGCCTTCCGTTTCCACCGCCAAACCTTTCAGGGGAGAGTTTGCAACAGTTTGGAACCATTTTTGAGCAAAGTGGAAAACGGCCGATTTTTGATGAAATTGTGACCGCGCGGCTTACGGATATTTTCAGAATTTTTTTTCACACAGGTTAAGTAGTCGAGGGCTGATTTCTCAGCCTATGATCCAAAGCATTCCGTTTCCACTCCCAAACCTTTCAGCGGAGCATTTTCAACAGTGTGGCACCATTTTTGAGCAAAGTGGAAAACGGACAATTTTTGATGAAATTGTGACCGCGCGGCTTACGGATTTTTTCAGAATTTTTTTTTTCGCAGGTGAAGTAGTCGAGGGCTGATTTCTCAGTTTATGATCAAAAGCCTTCCGTTTCCACCGCCAAAGCTTTCAGGGGAGAGTTTGCAACAGTTTGGAACCATTTCTGAGCAAAGTGGAAAACGGCCGATTTTTGATGAAATTGTGACCGCACGGCTTTGGGATTTTTTCAGAATTTTTTTCCCCACAGGTTAAGTAGTCGAGGGCTGATTTCTTGGCCTATGATCAAAAGCCTTCCGTTTCCACCGCCAAACCTTTCAGGGGAGAGTTTGCAACAGTTTGGAACCATTTTTGAGCAAAGTGGAAAACGGCCGATTTTTGATGAAATTGTGACCGCGCGGCTTACGGATATTTTCAGAATTTTTTTTCACACAGGTTAAGTAGTCGAGGGCTGATTTCTCAGCCTATGATCCAAAGCATTCCGTTTCCACTCCCAAACCTTTCAGCGGAGCATTTTCAACAGTGTGGCACCATTTTTGAGCAAAGTGGAAAACGGACAATTTTTGATGAAATTGTGACCGCGCGGCTTACGGATTTTTTCAGAATTTTTTTTTTCGCAGGTGAAGTAGTCGAGGGCTGATTTCTCAGTTTATGATCAAAAGCCTTCCGTTTCCACCGCCAAAGCTTTCAGGGGAGAGTTTGCAACAGTTTGGAACCATTTCTGAGCAAAGTGGAAAACGGCCGATTTTTGATGAAATTGTGACCGCACGGCTTTGGGATTTTTTCAGAATTTTTTTCCCCACAGGTTAAGTAGTCGAGGGCTGATTTCTTGGCCTATGATCAAAAGCCTTCCGTTTCCACCGCCAAACCTTTCAGGGGAGAGTTTGCAACAGTTTGGAACCATTTTTGAGCAAAGTGGAAAACGGCCGATTTTTGATGAAATTGTGACCTCGCGGCTTACGGATTTTTTCAGAATTTTTTTTCACACAGGTTAAGTAGTCGAGGGCTGATTTCTCAGCCTATGATCAAAAGCCTTCCGTTTCCACTCCCAAACCTTTCAGGGGAGCATTTTCAACAGTGTGGCACCATTTTTGAGCAAAGGGGAAAACGGCCAATTTTTGATGAAATTGTGACCGCGCGGCTTACGGATTTTTTCAGAATTTTTTTTCCCGCAGGTGAAGTAGTCGAGGGCTGATTTCTCAGTTTATGATCAAAAGCCTTCCGTTTCCACCGCCAAATCTTTCAGGGGAGAGTTTGCAACAGTTTGGAACCATTTCTGAGCAAAGTGGAAAACGGCCGATTTTTGATGAAATTGTGACCGCGCGGCTTAGGGATTTTTTCAGCAAAATCTTTTTCCGCAGGTGAAGTAGTCGAGGGCTGATTTCTCAGTTTATGATCAAAAGCCTTCCGTTTCCACCGCCAAAGCTTTCAGGGGAGAGTTTGCAACAGTTTGGCACCATTTTTGAGCAAAGTGGAAAACGGCCGATTTTTGATGAAATTGTGACCGCGCAGCTTACGGATTTTTTCAGAATTTTTTTTTCCGCAGGTGAAGTAGTCGAGGGCTGATTTCTCAGTTTATAATCAAAAGCCTTCCGTTTCCACAGCCAAAGCTTTCAGGGGAGAGTTTGCAACAGTTTGGAACCATTTCTGAGCAAAGTGGAAAACGGCCGATTTTTGATGAAATTGTGACCGCGCGGCTTAGGGATTTTTTCAGAAATTTTTTTTCCACAGGTTAAGTAGTCGAGGGCTGATTTCTTGGCCTATGATCAAAAGCCTTCCGTTTCCACCGCCAAACCTTTCAGGGGAGCATTTTCAACAGTTTGGCACCATTTTTGAGCAAAGTGGAAAACGGCCGATTTTTGATGAAATTGTGATCGCGCGGCTTAGGGATTTTTTCAGAAAAATCTTTTTCCGCAGGTGAAGTAGTCGAGGGTTGTTTTCTTGGCCTATGATCAAAAGCCTTCCGTTTCCACCGCCAAACCTTTCAGGGGAGAGTTTGCAACAGTTTGGAACCATTTTTGAGCAAAGTGGAAAACGGCCGATTTTTGTTGAAATTGTGACCGCGCGCCTTACGGATTTTTTCAGAATTTTTTTTCACACAGGTTAAGTAGTCGAGGGCTGATTTCTCAGCCTATGATCAAAAGCATTCCGTTTCCACTCCCAAACCTTTCAGGGGAGCATTTTCAACAGTGTGGCACCATTTTTAAGCAAAGTGGAAAACGGCCAATTTTTGATGAAATTGTGACCGCGCGGCTTAGGGATTTTTTCAGAATTTTTTTTCCCGCAGGTGAAGTAGTCGAGGGCTGATTTCTCAGTTTATGATCAAAAGCCTTCCGTTTCCACCGCCAAAGCTTTCAGGGGATATTTTGCAACAGTTTGGCACCATTTTTGAGCAAAGTGGAAAACGGCCGATTTTTCATGAAATTGTGACCGCACGGCTTACGGATTTTTTCAGAATTTTTTTTTCCACAGGTGAAGTAGTCGAGGGCTGATTTCTTGGCCTATGATCAAAAGCCTTCCGTTTCCACCCCCAAACCTTTCAGGGGAGCATATTCAACAGTTTGGCACCATTTCTGAGCAAAGTGGAAAACGGCCGATTTTTGATGAAATTGTGACCGCGCGGCTTAGGGATTTTTTCAGAATTTTTTTTCCCGCAGGTGAAGTAGTCGAGGGCTGATTTCTCAGTTTACGATCAAAAGCCTTCCGTTTCCACCGCCAAAGCTTTCAGGGGAGAGTTTGCAACAGTTTGGAACCATTTCTGAGCAAAGTGGAAAACGGCCGATTTTTGATGAAATTGTGACCGCGCGGCTTACGGATTTTTTCAGAATTTTTTTTTCCGCAGGTGAAGTAGTCGAGGGCTGATTTCTCAGTTTATGATCAAAAGCCTTCCGTTTCCACCGCCAAAGCTTTCAGGGGAGAGTTTGCAACAGTTTGGCACCATTTTTGAGCAAAGTGGAAAATGGCCGATTTTTGTTGAAATTGTGACCGCGCGGCTTAGGGATTTTTTCAGAATTTTTTTTCCACAGGTGAAGTAGTCGAGGGCTGATATCTTGGCCTATGATCAAAAGCCTTCCGTTTCCACCGCCAAACCTTTCAGGGGAGCATTTTCAACAGTTTGGCCCCATTTTTGAGCAAAGTGGAAAACGGCCGATTTTTGATGAAATTGTGACCGCGCGGCTTACGGATTTTTTCAGAATTTTTTTCTCCGCAGGTGAAGTAGTCGAGGGCTGATTTCTCAGTTTATGATCAAAAGCATTCCATTTCCACCGCCAAACCTTTCAGCGGAGAGTTTGCAACAGTTTGGCACCATTTTTGAGCAAAGTGGAAAACGGCCGATTTTTGATGAAATTGTGACCGCGCGGCTTAGGGATTTTTTCAGAATTTTTTTTTCCACAGGTTAAGTAGTCGAGGGCTGATTTCTCAGTTTATGATCAAAAGCCTTCCGGTTCCACCGCCAAAGCTTTCAGGGGAGAGTTTGCAACAGTTTGGAACCATTTCTGAGCAAAGTGGAAAACGGCCGATTTTTGATGAAATTGTGACCGCGCGGCTTAGGGATTTTTTCAGCAAAATCTTTTTCCGCAGGTGAAGTAGTCGAGGGCTGATTTCTCAGTTTATGATCAAAAGCCTTCCGTTTCCACCGCCAAAGCTTTCAGGGGAGAGTTTGCAACAGTTTGGAACCATTTCTGAGCAAAGTGGAAAACGGCCGATTTTTGATGAAATTGTGACCGCACGGCTTTGGGATTTTTTCAGAATTTTTTTCCCCACAGGTTAAGTAGTCGAGGGCTGATTTCTTGGCCTATGATCAAAAGCCTTCCGTTTCCACCGCCAAACCTTTCAGGGGAGAGTTTGCAACAGTTTGGAACCATTTTTGAGCAAAGTGGAAAACGGCCGATTTTTGATGAAATTGTGACCGCGCGGCTTACGGATATTTTCAGAATTTTTTTTTCACACAGGTTAAGTAGTCGAGGGCTGATTTCTCAGCCTATGATCCAAAGCATTCCGTTTCCACTCCCAAACCTTTCAGCGGAGCATTTTCAACAGTGTGGCACCATTTTTGAGCAAAGTGGAAAACGGACAATTTTTGATGAAATTGTGACCGCGCGGCTTACGGATTTTTTCAGAATTTTTTTTTTTCGCAGGTGAAGTAGTCGAGGGCTGATTTCTCAGTTTATGATCAAAAGCCTTCCGTTTCCACCGCCAAAGCTTTCAGGGGAGAGTTTGCAACAGTTTGGAACCATTTCTGAGCAAAGTGGAAAACGGCCGATTTTTGATGAAATTGTGACCGCACGGCTTTGGGATTTTTTCAGAATTTTTTTCCCCACAGGTTAAGTAGTCGAGGGCTGATTTCTTGGCCTATGATCAAAAGCCTTCCGTTTCCACCGCCAAACCTTTCAGGGGAGAGTTTGCAACAGTTTGGAACCATTTTTGAGCAAAGTGGAAAACGGCCGATTTTTGATGAAATTGTGACCGCGCGGCTTACGGATATTTTCAGAATTTTTTTTCACACAGGTTAAGTAGTCGAGGGCTGATTTCTCAGCCTATGATCCAAAGCATTCCGTTTCCACTCCCAAACCTTTCAGCGGAGCATTTTCAACAGTGTGGCACCATTTTTGAGCAAAGTGGAAAACGGACAATTTTTGATGAAATTGTGACCGCGCGGCTTAAGGATTTTTTCAGAATTTTTTTTTTCGCAGGTGAAGTAGTCGAGGGCTGATTTCTCAGTTTATGATCAAAAGCCTTCCGTTTCCACCGCCAAAGCTTTCAGGGGAGAGTTTGCAACAGTTTGGAACCATTTCTGAGCAAAGTGGAAAACGGCCGATTTTTGATGAAATTGTGACCGCGCAGCTTACGGATTTTTTCAGAATTTTTTTTCCACAGGTGAAGTAGTCCAGGACTGATTTCTTGGCCTATGATCAAAAGCCTTCCGTTTCCACCGCCAAACCTTTCAGGGGAGCATTTTCAACAGTTTGGCACCATTTCTGAGCAAAGTGGAAAACGGCCCATTTTTGATGAAATTGTGACCGCGCGGCTTAGGGATTTTTTCAGAATTTTTTTTTCCACAGGTGAAGTAGTTGAGGGCTGATTTCTCAGCCTATGATCAAAAGCCTTCCGTTTCCACCGCCAAACTTTTCAGGGGAGCATTTTCAACAGTTTGGCACCATTTTTGAGCAAAGTGGAAAACGGCCGATTTTTGATGAAATTGTGACCGCGCGGCTTACGGATTTTTTCAGCATTTTTTTTTCCGCAGGTGAAGTAGTCGAGGGCTGATTTCTCAGTTTATGATCAAAAGCATTCCATTTCCAACGCCAAACCTTTCAGCGGAGAGTTTGCAACAGTTTGGCACCATTTTTCAGCAAATTGGAAAACGGCCGATTTTTGATGAAATTGTGACCGCGCGGCTTAGGGATTTTTTCAGCAAAATCTTTTTCCGCAGGTGAAGTAGTCGAGGGCTGATTTCTCAGTTTATGATCAAAAGCCTTCCGTTTCCACCGCCAAAGCTTTCAGGGGAGAGTTTGCAACAGTTTGGAACCATTTCTGAGCAAAGTGGAAAACGGCCGATTTTTGATGAAATTGTGACCGCGCGGCTTAGGGATTTTTTCAGCATTTTTTTTTCCGCAGGTGAAGTAGTCGAGGGCTGATTTCTCAGTTTATGATCAAAAGACTTCCGTTTCCAGCGCCAAAGCTTTCAGGGGAGAGTTTGCAACAGTTTGGAACCATTTCTGAGCAAAGTGGAAAACGGCCGATTTTTGATGAAATTGTGACCGCGCGGCTTAGGGATTTTTTCAGAATTTTTTTTTCCACAGGTGAAGTAGTCGAGGGCTGATTTCTCAGCCTATGATCAAAAGACTTCCGTTTCCACCGCCAAACCTTTCAGGGGAGCATTTTCAACAGTTTGGCACCATTTTTGAGCAAAGTGGAAAACGGCCGATTTTTGATGAAATTGTGACCGCGCGGCTTACGGATTTTTTCAGAATTTTTTTTTCCGCAGGTGAAGTAGTCGAGGGCTGATTTCTCAGTTTATGATCAAAAGCCTTCTGTTTCCACTGCTAAAACTTTCAGGGGAGAGTTTGCAACAGTTTGGAACCATTTCTGAGCAAAGTGGAAAACGGCCGATTTTTGATGAAATTGTGACCGCGCGGCTTAGGGATTTTTTCAGAAATTTTTTTTCCACAGGTTTAGTAGTCGAGGGCTGATGTCTTGGCCTATGATCAAAAGCCTTCCGTTTCCACCGCCAAACCTTTCAGGGGATCATTTTCAACAGTTTGGCACCATTTTTGAGCAAAGTGGAAAACGGCCGATTTTTGATGAAATTGTGACCGCGCGGCTTAGGGATTTTTTCAGAATTTTTTTTTCCACAGGTGAAGTAGTCGAGCGCTGATTTCTTGGCCTATGATCAAAAGCCTTCCGTTTCCACCCCCAAACCTTTCAGGGGAGCATTTTCAACAGTTTGGCCCCATTTTTGAACAAAGTGGAAAACGGCCGATTTTTGATGAAATTGTGACCGCGTGGCTTAGGGATTTTTTTTCAGAAAAATCTTTTTCCGCAGGTGAAGTTGTCGAGGGCTGATTTCTCAGTTTATGATCAAAAGCCTTCCGTTTCCACCGCCAAAGCTTTCAGGGGAGAGTTTGCAACAGTTTGGAACCATTTCTGAGCAAAGTGGAAAACGGCCGATTTTTGATGAAATTGTGACCGCGCGGCTTAGGGATTTTTTCAGAAAAATCTTTTTCCGCAGGTGAAGTAGTCGAGGGCTGATTTCTCAGCCTATGATCAAAAGCATTCCGTTTCCACTCCCAAACCTTTCAGGGGAGCATTTTCAACAGTGTGGCACCATTTTTGAGCAAAGTGGAAAACGGCCAATTTTTGATGAAATTGTGACCGCGCGGCTTAGGGATTTTTTCAGAATTTTTTTTTCCACAGGTGAAGTAATCGAGGGCTGATTTCTCAGTTTATGATCAAAAGCATTCCATTTCCACCGCCAAACCTTTCAGCGGAGAGTTTGCAACAGTTTGGCACCATTTTTGAGCGAAGTGGAAAACGGCCGATTTTTGATGAAATTGTGACCGCGCGGCTTAGGGATTTTTTCAGAAAAATCTTTTTCCGCAGGTGAAGTAGTCGAGGGCTGATTTCTCAGTTTATGATCAAAAGCCTTCCGTTTCCACCCCCAACCTTTCAGGGGAGCATTTTCAACAGTTTGGCACCATTTCTGAGCAAAGTGGAAAACGGCCAATTTTTGATGAAATTGTGACCGCGCGGCTTAGGGATTTTTTCAGAATTTTTTTTTCCACAGGTGAAGTAGTCGAGGGCTGATTTCTTGGCCTATGATCAAAAGCCTTCCGTTTCCACCCCCAAACCTTTCAGGGAAGCATTTTCAACAGTTTGGCACCATTTTTGAGCAAAGTGGAAAACTGCCGATTTTTGATGCAATTGTGACCGCGCGGCTTAGGGATTTTTTTTCAGAAAAATCTTTTTCCGCAGGTGAAGTTGTCGAGGGCTGATTTCTCAGTTTATGATCAAAAGCCTTCCGTTTCCACCGCCAAAGCTTTCAGGGGAGAGTTTGCAACAATTTGGAACCATTTCTGAGCAAAGTGGAAAACGGCCGATTTTTTATGAAATTGTGACCGCGCGGCTTAGGGATTTTTTCAGAATTTTTTTTTCCACAGGTGAAGTAGTGGAGGGCTGATTTCTTGGCCTATGATCAAAAGCCTTCCGTTTCCACCCCCAAACCTTTCAGGGGAGCATTTTCAACAGTTTGGCACCATTTTTGAGCAAAGTGGAAAACGGCCGATTTTTGATGAAATTGTGACCGTGCGGCTTAGGGATTTTTTCAGCAAAATCTTTTTCCGCAGGTGAAGTAGTCGAGGGCTGATTTCTCAGTTTATGATCAAAAGCCTTCCGTTTCCACCGCCAAAGCTTTCAGGGGAGAGTTTGCAACAGTTTGGCACCATTTTTGAGCAAAGTGGAAAACGGCCGATTTTTGATGAAATTGTGACCGCGCGGCTTAGGGATTTTTTCAGAAAAATCTTTTTCCGCAGGTGAAGTAGTCGAGGGTTGTTTTCTTGGCCTATGATCAAAAGCCTTCCGTTTCCACCGCCAAACCTTTCAGGGGAGAGTTTGCAACAGTTTGGAACCATTTTTGAGCAAAGTGGAAAACGGCCGATTTTTGATGAAATTGTGACCGCGCGGCTTACGGATTTTTTCATAATTTTTTTTCACACAGGTTAAGTAGTCGAGGGCTGATTTCTCAGCCTATGATCAAAAGCATTCCGTTTCCACTCCCAAACCTTTCAGGGGAGCATTTTCAACAGTGTGGCACCATTTTTGAGCAAAGTGGAAAACGGCCGATTTTTGATGAAATTGTGACCGCGTGGCTTAGGGATTTTTTTTCAGAAAAATCTTTTTCCGCAGGTGAAGTTGTCGAGGGCTGATTTCTCAGTTTATGATCAAAAGCCTTCCGTTTCCACCGCCAAACCTTTCAGCGGAGAGTTTGCAACAGTTTGGAACCATTTCTGAGCAAAGTGGAAAACGGCCGATTTTTGATGAAATTGTGACCGCGCGGCTTAGGGATTTTTTCAGAAAAATCTTTTTCCGCAGGTGAAGTAGTCGAGGGCTGATTTCTCAGCCTATGATCAAAAGCATTCCGTTTCCACTCCCAAACCTTTCAGGGGAGCATTTTCAACAGTGTGGCACCATTTTTGAGCAAAGTGGAAAACGGCCAATTTTTGATGAAATTGTGACCGCGCGGTTTACGGATTTTTTCAGAATTTTTTTTTCCGCAGGTGAAGTAGTCGAGGGCTGATTTCTTGGACTATGATCAAAAGCCTTCCGTTTCCACTGCCAAACCTTTCAGGGGAGCATTTTCAACAGTTTGGCACCATTTCTGAGCAAAGTGGAAAACGGCCGATTTTTTATGAAATTGTGACCGCGCGGCTTAGGGATTTTTTCAGAATTTTTTTTTCCACAGGTGAAGTAGTCGAGGGCTGATTTCTCAGTT
The DNA here is from genome assembly GCF_964270895.1 of Podarcis filfolensis. Taxonomy (NCBI): domain Eukaryota; kingdom Metazoa; phylum Chordata; class Lepidosauria; order Squamata; family Lacertidae; genus Podarcis; species Podarcis filfolensis. Next base: position 29,624 of record NW_028149394.1, read on the forward strand.
TATGATCAAAAGCATTCCATTTCCACCGCCAAACCTTTCAGCGGAGAGTTTGCAACAGTTTGGCACCATTTTTGAGCGAAGTGGAAAACGGCCGATTTTTGATGAAATTGTGACCGCGCGGCTTAGGGATTTTTTCAGAATTTTTTTCCCCACAGGTTAAGTAGTCGAGGGCTGATTTCTTGGCCTATGATCAAAAGCCTTCCGTTTCCACCCCCAACCTTTCAGGGGAGCATTTTCAACAGTTTGGCACCATTTCTGAGCAAAGTGGAAAACGGCCAATTTTTGATGAAATTGTGACCGCGCGGCTTAGGGATTTTTTCAGAATTTTTTTTTCCACAGGTGAAGTAGTCGAGGGCTGATTTCTTGGCCTATGATCAAAAGCCTTCCGTTTCCACCCCCAAACCTTTCAGGGGAGCATGTTCAACAGTTTGGCACCATTTTTGAGCAAAGTGGAAAACGGCCGATTTTTGATGAAATTGTGAGCGCGCGGCTTAGGGATTTTTTCAGCAGAATCTTTTTCCGCAGGTGAAGTAGTCGAGGGCTGATTTCTCAGTTTATGATCAAAAGCCTTCCGTTTCCACCGCCAAAGCTTTCAGGGGAGAGTTTGCAACAGTTTGGCACCATTTTTGAGCAAAGTGGAAAACGGCCGATTTTTGATGAAATTGTGACCGCGCGGCTTAGGGATTTTTTTTCAGAAAAATCTTTTTCCGCAGGTGAAGTTGTCGAGGGCTGATTTCTCAGTTTATGATCAAAAGCCTTCCGTTTCCACCGCCAAACCTTTCAGGGGAGAGTTTGCAACAGTTTGGAACCATTTTTGAGCAAAGTGGAAAACGGCCGATTTTTGATGAAATTGTGACCGCGCGGCTTACGGATTTTTTCAGAATTTTTTTTCACACAGGTTAAGTAGTCGAGGGCTGATTTCTCAGCCTATGATCAAAAGCATTCCGTTTCCACTTCCAAACCTTTCAGGGGAGCATTTTCAACAGTGTGGCACCATTTTTGAGCAAAGTGGAAAACGGCCAATTTTTGATGAAATTGTGACCGCGCGGCTTACGGATTTTTTCAGAATTTTTTTTTCCGCAGATGAAGTAGTCGAGGGCTGATTTCTCAGTTTATGATCATAAGCCTTCCGTTTCCACCGCCAAAGCTTTCAGGGGAGAGTTTGCAACAGTTTGGAACCATTTCTGAGCAAAGTGGAAAATGGCCGATTTTTGCGGAAATTGTGACCGCGCGGCTTAGGGATTTTTTCAGAATTTTTTTTTCCACAGGTGAAGTAGTCGAGGGCTGATTTCCTGGCCTATGATCAAAAGCCTTCCGTTTCCACCCCCAAACCTTTCAGGGGAGCATTTTCAACAGTGTGGCACCATTTTTGAGCAAAGTGGAAAACGGCCAATTTTTGATGAAATTGTGACTGCGCGGCTTAGGGATTTTTTTTCAGAAAAATCTTTTTCCGCAGGTGAAGTTGTCGAGGGCTGATTTCTCAGTTTATGATCAAAAGCCTTCCGTTTCCACCGCCAAAGCTTTCAGGGGAGAGTTTGCAACAGTTTGGAACCATTTCTGAGCAAAGTGGAAAACGGCCGATTTTTGATGAAATTGTGACCGCGCGGCTTAGGGATTTTTTCAGCAAAATCTTTTTCCGCAGGTGAAGTAGTCGAGGGCTGATTTCTCAGTTTATGATCAAAAGCCTTCCGTTTCCACCGCCAAACCTTTCAGGGGAGAGTTTGCAACAGTTTGGCACCATTTTTGAGCAAAGTGGAAAACGGCCGATTTTTGATGAAATTGTGACCGCGCAGCTTACGGATTTTTTCAGAATTTTTTTTCCACAGGTGAAGTAGTCCAGGACTGATTTCTTGGCCTATGATCAAAAGCCTTCCGTTTCCACCGCCAAACCTTTCAGGGGAGCATTTTCAACAGTTTGGCACCATTTCTGAGCAAAGTGGAAAACGGCCCATTTTTGATGAAATTGTGACCGCGCGGCTTAGGGATTTTTTCAGAATTTTTTTTTCCACAGGTGAAGTAGTTGAGGGCTGATTTCTCAGCCTATGATCAAAAGCCTTCCGTTTCCACCGCCAAACTTTTCAGGGGAGCATTTTCAACAGTTTGGCACCATTTTTGAGCAAAGTGGAAAACGGCCGATTTTTGATGAAATTGTGACCGCGCGGCTTACGGATTTTTTCAGCATTTTTTTTTCCGCAGGTGAAGTAGTCGAGGGCTGATTTCTCAGTTTATGATCAAAAGCATTCCATTTCCAACGCCAAACCTTTCAGCGGAGAGTTTGCAACAGTTTGGCACCATTTTTCAGCAAATTGGAAAACGGCCGATTTTTGATGAAATTGTGACCGCGCGGCTTAGGGATTTTTTCAGCAAAATCTTTTTCCGCAGGTGAAGTAGTCGAGGGCTGATTTCTCAGTTTATGATCAAAAGCCTTCCGTTTCCACCGCCAAAGCTTTCAGGGGAGAGTTTGCAACAGTTTGGAACCATTTCTGAGCAAAGTGGAAAACGGCCGATTTTTGATGAAATTGTGACCGCGCGGCTTAGGGATTTTTTCAGCAAAATCTTTTTCCGCAGGTTAAGTAGTCGAGGGCTGATTTCTTGGCCTATGATCAAAAGCCTTCCGTTTCCACCGCCAAACCTTTCAGGGGAGAGTTTGCAACAGTTTGGCACCATTTTTGAGCAAAGTGGAAAACGGCCGATTTTTGATGAAATTGTGACCGCGCGGCTTACGGATTTTTTCAGAATTTTTTTTTCCACAGGTGAAGTAGTCCAGGGCTGATTTCTCAGTTTATGATCAAAAGCCTTCCGTTTCCACCGCCAAACCTTTCAGGGGAGCATTTTCAACAGTTTGGCACCATTTTTGAGCAAAGTGGAAAATGGCCGATTTTTGATGAAATTGTGACCGCGCGGCTTACGAATTTTTTCAGAATCTTTTTTTTCCGCAGGTGAAGTAGTCGAGGGCTGATTTCTCAGCCTATGATCAAAAGCCTTCCGTTTCCACCGCCAAACCTTTCAGGGGAGCATTTTCAACAGATTGGCACCATTTTTGAGCAAAGTGGAAAACGGCCGATTTTTGATGAAATTGTGACCGCGCGGCTTACGGATTTTTTCAGCATTTTTTTTTCCGCAGGTGAAGTAGTCGAGGGCTGATTTCTCAGTTTATGATCAAAAGCCTTCCGTTTCCACCGCCAAAGCTTTCAGGGGAGAGTTTGCAACAGTTTGGAACCATTTCTGAGCAAAGTGGAAAACGGCCGATTTTTGATGAAATTGTGACCGCGCGGCTTAGGGATTTTTTCAGAAAAATCTTTTTCCGCAGGTGAAGTAGTCGAGGGCTGATTTCTCAGCCTATGATCAAAAGCATTCCGTTTCCACTCCCAAACCTTTCAGGGGAGCATTTTCAACAGTGTGGCACCATTTTTGAGCAAAGTGGAAAACGGCCAATTTTTGATGAAATTGTGACCGCGCGGCTTAGGGATTTTTTCAGAATTTTTTTTTCCACAGGTGAAGTAATCGAGGGCTGATTTCTCAGTTTATGATCAAAAGCATTCCATTTCCACCGCCAAACCTTTCAGCGGAGAGTTTGCAACAGTTTGGCACCATTTTTGAGCGAAGTGGAAAACGGCCGATTTTTGATGAAATTGTGACCGCGCGGCTTAGGGATTTTTTCAGGAAAATCTTTTTCCGCAGGTGAAGTAGTCGAGGGCTGATTTCTCAGTTTATGATCAAAAGCCTTCCGTTTCCACCCCCAACCTTTCAGGGGAGCATTTTCAACAGTTTGGCACCATTTCTGAGCAAAGTGGAAAACGGCCAATTTTTGATGAAATTGTGACCGCGCGGCTTAGGGATTTTTTCAGAATTTTTTTTTCCACAGGTGAAGTAGTCGAGGGCTGATTTCTTGGCCTATGATCAAAAGCCTTCCGTTTCCACCCCCAAACCTTTCAGGGAAGCATTTTCAACAGTTTGGCACCATTTTTGAGCAAAGTGGAAAACTGCCGATTTTTGATGCAATTGTGACCGCGCGGCTTAGGGATTTTTTTTCAGAAAAATCTTTTTCCGCAGGTGAAGTTGTCGAGGGCTGATTTCTCAGTTTATGATCAAAAGCCTTCCGTTTCCACCGCCAAAGCTTTCAGGGGAGAGTTTGCAACAATTTGGAACCATTTCTGAGCAAAGTGGAAAACGGCCGATTTTTTATGAAATTGTGACCGCGCGGCTTAGGGATTTTTTCAGAATTTTTTTTTCCACAGGTGAAGTAGTGGAGGGCTGATTTCTTGGCCTATGATCAAAAGCCTTCCGTTTCCACCCCCAAACCTTTCAGGGGAGCATTTTCAACAGTTTGGCACCATTTTTGAGCAAAGTGGAAAACGGCCGATTTTTGATGAAATTGTGACCGTGCGGCTTAGGGATTTTTTCAGCAAAATCTTTTTCCGCAGGTGAAGTAGTCGAGGGCTGATTTCTCCGTTTATGATCAAAAGCCTTCCGTTTCCACCGCCAAAGCTTTCAGGGGAGAGTTTGCAACAGTTTGGCACCATTTTTGAGCAAAGTGGAAAACGGCCGATTTTTGATGAAATTGTGACCGCGCGGCTTAGGGATTTTTTCAGAAAAATCTTTTTCCGCAGGTGAAGTAGTCGAGGGTTGTTTTCTTGGCCTATGATCAAAAGCCTTCCGTTTCCACCGCCAAACCTTTCAGGGGAGAGTTTGCAACAGTTTGGAACCATTTTTGAGCAAAGTGGAAAACGGCCGATTTTTGATGAAATTGTGACCGCGCGGCTTACGGATTTTTTCAGAATTTTTTTTCACACAGGTTAAGTAGTCGAGGGCTGATTTCTCAGCCTATGATCAAAAGCATTCCGTTTCCACTCCCAAACCTTTCAGGGGAGCATTTTCAACAGTGTGGCACCATTTTTGAGCAAAGTGGAAAACGGCCGATTTTTGATGAAATTGTGACCGCGTGGCTTAGGGATTTTTTTTCAGAAAAATCTTTTTCCGCAGGTGAAGTTGTCGAGGGCTGATTTCTCAGTTTATGATCAAAAGCCTTCCGTTTCCACCGCCAAACCTTTCAGCGGAGAGTTTGCAACAGTTTGGAACCATTTCTGAGCAAAGTGGAAAACGGCCGATTTTTGATGAAATTGTGACCGCGCGGCTTACGGATTTTTTCAGAATTTTTTTTTCCGCAGGTGAAGTAGTCGAGGGCTGATTTCTCAGTTTATGATCAAAAGCCTTCTGTTTCCACTGCTAAAACTTTCAGGGGAAAGTTTGCAACAGTTTGGAACCATTTCTGAGCAAAGTGGAAAACGGCCGATTTTTGATGAAATTGTGACCGCGCGGCTTAGGGATTTTTTCAGAAATTTTTTTTCCACAGGTTTAGTAGTCGAGGGCTGATGTCTTGGCCTATGATCAAAAGCCTTCCGTTTCCACCGCCAAACCTTTCAGGGGATCATTTTCAACAGTTTGGCACCATTTTTGAGCAAAGTGGAAAACGGCCGATTTTTGATGAAATTGTGACCGCGCGGCTTAGGGATTTTTTCAGAATTTTTTTTTCCACAGGTGAAGTAGTCGAGCGCTGATTTCTTGGCCTATGATCAAAAGCCTTCCGTTTCCACCCCCAAACCTTTCAGGGGAGCATTTTCAACAGTTTGGCCCCATTTTTGAACAAAGTGGAAAACGGCCGATTTTTGATGAAATTGTGACCGCGCGGCTTACGGATTTTTTCAGAATTTTTTTTCACACAGGTTAAGTAGTCGAGGGCTGATTTCTCAGCCTATGATCAAAAGCATTCCGTTTCCACTCAGAAACCTTTCAGGGGAGCATTTTCAACAGTGTGGCACCATTTTTGAGTAAAGTGGAAAACGGCCAATTTTTGATGAAATTGTGACCGCGCGGCTTTCCGATTTTTTCAGAATTTTTTTTTCCGTAGGTGAAGTAGTCGAGGGCTGATTTCTCAGTTTATGATCAGAAGCCTTCCGTTTCCACCGCCAAACCTTTCAGCGGAGAGTTTGCAACAGTTTGGCACCATTTTTGAGCAAAGTGGAAAATGGCCGATTTTTGATGAAATTGTGACCGTGCGGCTTAGGGATTTTTTCAGAATTTTTTTTTCCACAGGTGAAGTAGTCGAGGGCTGATTTCTTGGCCTATGATCAAAAGCCTTCCGTTTCCACCCCCAAACCTTTCAGGGGAGCATTTTCAACAGTTTGGCACCATTTTTGAGCAAAGTGGAAAACGGCCGATTTTTGATGAAATTGTGACCGCGTGGCTTAGGGATTTTTTTTCAGAAAAATCTTTTTCCGCAGGTGAAGTTGTCGAGGGCTGATTTCTCAGTTTATGATCAAAAGCCTTCCGTTTCCACCGCCAAAGCTTTCAGGGGAGAGTTTGCAACAGTTTGGAACCATTTCTGAGCAAAGTGGAAAACGGCCGATTTTTGATGAAATTGTGACCGCGCGGCTTAGGGATTTTTTCAGAAAAATCTTTTTCCGCAGGTGAAGTAGTCGAGGGCTGATTTCTCAGCCTATGATCAAAAGCATTCCGTTTCCACTCCCAAACCTTTCAGGGGAGCATTTTCAACAGTGTGGCACCATTTTTGAGCAAAGTGGAAAACGGCCAATTTTTGATGAAATTGTGACCGCGCGGCTTAGGGATTTTTTCAGAATTTTTTTTTCCACAGGTGAAGTAATCGAGGGCTGATTTCTCAGTTTATGATCAAAAGCATTCCATTTCCACCGCCAAACCTTTCAGCGGAGAGTTTGCAACAGTTTGGCACCATTTTTGAGCGAAGTGGAAAACGGCCGATTTTTGATGAAATTGTGACCGCGCGGCTTAGGGATTTTTTCAGAAAAATCTTTTTCCGCAGGTGAAGTAGTCGAGGGCTGATTTCTCAGTTTATGATCAAAAGCCTTCCGTTTCCACCCCCAACCTTTCAGGGGAGCATTTTCAACAGTTTGGCACCATTTCTGAGCAAAGTGGAAAACGGCCAATTTTTGATGAAATTGTGACCGCGCGGCTTAGGGATTTTTTCAGAATTTTTTTTTCCACAGGTGAAGTAGTCGAGGGCTGATTTCTTGGCCTATGATCAAAAGCCTTCCGTTTCCACCCCCAAACCTTTCAGGGAAGCATTTTCAACAGTTTGGCACCATTTTTGAGCAAAGTGGAAAACTGCCGATTTTTGATGCAATTGTGACCGCGCGGCTTAGGGATTTTTTTTCAGAAAAATCTTTTTCCGCAGGTGAAGTTGTCGAGGGCTGATTTCTCAGTTTATGATCAAAAGCCTTCCGTTTCCACCGCCAAAGCTTTCAGGGGAGAGTTTGCAACAATTTGGAACCATTTCTGAGCAAAGTGGAAAACGGCCGATTTTTTATGAAATTGTGACCGCGCGGCTTAGGGATTTTTTCAGAATTTTTTTTTCCACAATTGAAGTAGTGGAGGGCTGATTTCTTGGCCTATGATCAAAAGCCTTCCGTTTCCACCCCCAAACCTTTCAGGGGAGCATTTTCAACAGTTTGGCACCATTTTTGAGCAAAGTGGAAAACAGCCGATTTTTGATGAAATTGTGACCGTGCGGCTTAGGGATTTTTTCAGCAAAATCTTTTTCCGCAGGTGAAGTAGTCGAGGGCTGATTTCTCAGTTTATGATCAAAAGCCTTCCGTTTCCACCGCCAAAGCTTTCAGGGGAGAGTTTGCAACAGTTTGGCACCATTTTTGAGCAAAGTGGAAAACGGCCGATTTTTGATGAAATTGTGACCGCGCGGCTTAGGGATTTTTTCAGAAAAATCTTTTTCCGCAGGTGAAGTAGTCGAGGGTTGTTTTCTTGGCCTATGATCAAAAGCCTTCCGTTTCCACCGCCAAACCTTTCAGGGGAGAGTTTGCAACAGTTTGGAACCATTTTTGAGCAAAGTGGAAAACGGCCGATTTTTGATGAAATTGTGACCGCGCGGCTTACGGATTTTTTCAGAATTTTTTTTCACACAGGTTAAGTAGTCGAGGGCTGATTTCTCAGCCTATGATCAAAAGCATTCCGTTTCCACTCCCAAACCTTTCAGGGGAGCATTTTCAACAGTGTGGCACCATTTTTGAGCAAAGTGGAAAACGGCCGATTTTTGATGAAATTGTGACCGCGTGGCTTAGGGATTTTTTTTCAGAAAAATCTTTTTCCGCAGGTGAAGTTGTCGAGGGCTGATTTCTCAGTTTATGATCAAAAGCCTTCCGTTTCCACCGCCAAACCTTTCAGCGGAGAGTTTGCAACAGTTTGGAACCATTTCTGAGCAAAGTGGAAAACGGCCGATTTTTGATGAAATTGTGACCGCGCGGCTTAGGGATTTTTTCAGAAAAATCTTTTTCCGCAGGTGAAGTAGTCGAGGGCTGATTTCTCAGCCTATGATCAAAAGCATTCCGTTTCCACTCCCAAACCTTTCAGGGGAGCATTTTCAACAGTGTGGCACCATTTTTGAGCAAAGTGGAAAACGGCCAATTTTTGATGAAATTGTGACCGCGCGGTTTACGGATTTTTTCAGAATTTTTTTTTCCGCAGGTGAAGTAGTCGAGGGCTGATTTCTTGGACTATGATCAAAAGCCTTCCGTTTCCACTGCCAAACCTTTCAGGGGAGCATTTTCAACAGTTTGGCACCATTTCTGAGCAAAGTGGAAAACGGCCGATTTTTTATGAAATTGTGACCGCGCGGCTTAGGGATTTTTTCAGAATTTTTTTTTCCACAGGTGAAGTAGTCGAGGGCTGATTTCTCAGTTTATGATCAAAAGCATTCCATTTCCACCGCCAAACCTTTCAGCGGAGAGTTTGCAACAGTTTGGCACCATTTTTGAGCGAAGTGGAAAACGGCCGATTTTTGATGAAATTGTGACCGCGCGGCTTAGGGATTTTTTCAGAATTTTTTTCCCCACAGGTTAAGTAGTCGAGGGCTGATTTCTTGGCCTATGATCAAAAGCCTTCCGTTTCCACCCCCAACCTTTCAGGGGAGCATTTTCAACAGTTTGGCACCATTTCTGAGCAAAGTGGAAAACGGCCAATTTTTGATGAAATTGTGACCGCGCGGCTTAGGGATTTTTTCAGAATTTTTTTTTCCACAGGTGAAGTAGTCGAGGGCTGATTTCTTGGCCTATGATCAAAAGCCTTCCGTTTCCACCCCCAAACCTTTCAGGGGAGCATGTTCAACAGTTTGGCACCATTTTTGAGCAAAGTGGAAAACGGCCGATTTTTGATGAAATTGTGAGCGCGCGGCTTAGGGATTTTTTCAGCAGAATCTTTTTCCGCAGGTGAAGTAGTCGAGGGCTGATTTCTCAGTTTATGATCAAAAGCCTTCCGTTTCCACCGCCAAAGCTTTCAGGGGAGAGTTTGCAACAGTTTGGCACCATTTTTGAGCAAAGTGGAAAACGGCCGATTTTTGATGAAATTGTGACCGCGCGGCTTAGGGATTTTTTTTCAGAAAAATCTTTTTCCGCAGGTGAAGTTGTCGAGGGCTGATTTCTCAGTTTATGATCAAAAGCCTTCCGTTTCCACCGCCAAACCTTTCAGGGGAGAGTTTGCAACAGTTTGGAACCATTTTTGAGCAAAGTGGAAAACGGCCGATTTTTGATGAAATTGTGACCGCGCGGCTTACGGATTTTTTCAGAATTTTTTTTCACACAGGTTAAGTAGTCGAGGGCTGATTTCTCAGCCTATGATCAAAAGCATTCCGTTTCCACTTCCAAACCTTTCAGGGGAGCATTTTCAACAGTGTGGCACCATTTTTGAGCAAAGTGGAAAACGGCCAATTTTTGATGAAATTGTGACCGCGCGGTTTACGGATTTTTTCAGAATTTTTTTTTCCGCAGGTGAAGTAGTCGAGGGCTGATTTCTTGGACTATGATCAAAAGCCTTCCGTTTCCACTGCCAAACCTTTCAGGGGAGCATTTTCAACAGTTTGGCACCATTTCTGAGCAAAGTGGAAAACGGCCGATTTTTTATGAAATTGTGACCGCGCGGCTTAGGGATTTTTTCAGAATTTTTTTTTCCACAGGTGAAGTAGTCGAGGGCTGATTTCTCAGTTTATGATCAAAAGCATTCCATTTCCACCGCCAAACCTTTCAGCGGAGAGTTTGCAACAGTTTGGCACCATTTTTGAGCGAAGTGGAAAACGGCCGATTTTTGATGAAATTGTGACCGCGCGGCTTAGGGATTTTTTCAGAATTTTTTTCCCCACAGGTTAAGTAGTCGAGGGCTGATTTCTTGGCCTATGATCAAAAGCCTTCCGTTTCCACCCCCAACCTTTCAGGGGAGCATTTTCAACAGTTTGGCACCATTTCTGAGCAAAGTGGAAAACGGCCAATTTTTGATGAAATTGTGACCGCGCGGCTTAGGGATTTTTTCAGAATTTTTTTTTCCACAGGTGAAGTAGTCGAGGGCTGATTTCTTGGCCTATGATCAAAAGCCTTCCGTTTCCACCGCCAAACCTTTCAGGGGAGCATGTTCAACAGTTTGGCACCATTTTTGAGCAAAGTGGAAAACGGCCGATTTTTGATGAAATTGTGAGCGCGCGGCTTAGGGATTTTTTCAGCAGAATCTTTTTCCGCAGGTGAAGTAGTCGAGGGCTGATTTCTCAGTTTATGATCAAAAGCCTTCCGTTTCCACCGCCAAAGCTTTCAGGGGAGAGTTTGCAACAGTTTGGCACCATTTTTGAGCAAAGTGGAAAACGGCCGATTTTTGATGAAATTGTGACCGCGCGGCTTAGGGATTTTTTTTCAGAAAAATCTTTTTCCGCAGGTGAAGTTGTCGAGGGCTGATTTCTCAGTTTATGATCAAAAGCCTTCCGTTTCCACCACCAAACCTTTCAGGGGAGAGTTTGCAACAGTTTGGAACCATTTTTGAGCAATGTGGAAAACGGCCGATTTTTGATGAAATTGTGACCGCGCGGCTTACGGATTTTTTCAGAATTTTTTTTCACACAGGTTAAGTAGTCGAGGGCTGATTTCTCAGCCTATGATCAAAAGCATTCCGTTTCCACTTCCAAACCTTTCAGGGGAGCATTTTCAACAGTGTGGCACCATTTTTGAGCAAAGTGGAAAACGGCCAATTTTTGATGAAATTGTGACCGCGCGGCTTACGGATTTTTTCAGAATTTTTTTTTCCGCAGATGAAGTAGTCGAGGGCTGATTTCTCAGTTTATGATCATAAGCCTTCCGTTTCCACCGCCAAAGCTTTCAGGGGAGAGTTTGCAACAGTTTGGAACCATTTCTGAGCAAAGTGGAAAATGGCCGATTTTTGCGGAAATTGTGACCGCGCGGCTTAGGGATTTTTTCAGAATTTTTTTTTCCACAGGTGAAGTAGTCGAGGGCTGATTTCCTGGCCTATGATCAAAAGCCTTCCGTTTCCACCCCCAAACCTTTCAGGGGAGCATTTTCAACAGTGTGGCACCATTTTTGAGCAAAGTGGAAAACGGCCAATTTTTGATGAAATTGTGACTGCGCGGCTTAGGGATTTTTTTTCAGAAAAATCTTTTTCCGCAGGTGAAGTTGTCGAGGGCTGATTTCTCAGTTTATGATCAAAAGCCTTCCGTTTCCACCGCCAAAGCTTTCAGGGGAGAGTTTGCAACAGTTTGGAACCATTTCTGAGCAAAGTGGAAAACGGCCGATTTTTGATGAAATTGTGACCGCGCCGCTTAGGGATTTTTTCAGAAAAATCTTTTTCCGCAGGTGAAGTAGTCGAGGGCTGATTTCTCAGCCTATGATCAAAAGCATTCCGTTTCCACCCCCAAACCTTTCAGGGGAGCATTTTCAACAGTGTGGCACCATTTTTGAGCAAAGTGGAAAACGGCCAATTTTTGATGAAATTGTGACCGCGCGGCTTACGGATTTTTTCAGAATTTTTTTTCCCGCAGGTGAAGTAGTCGAGGGCTGATTTCTTGGACTATGATCAAAAGCCTTCCGTTTCCACCGCCAAACCTTTCAGGGGAGCATTTTCAACAGTTTGGCACCATTTCTGAGCAAAGTGGAAAACGGCCGATTTTTGATGAAATTGTGACCGCGCGGCTTAGGGATTTTTTTTAGAATTTTTTTTTCCACAGGTGAAGTAGTCGAGGGCTGATTTCTCAGCCTATGATCAAAAGCATTCCGTTTCCACCCCCAAACCTTTCAGGGGAGAGTTTGCAACAGTTTGGAACCATTTCTGAGCAAAGTGGAAAACGGCCGATTTTTGATGAAATTGTGACCGCGCGGCTTAGGGATTTTTTCTTTTTTTTTTTTTTTATAATTAATTTTTATTCAAATTTATAATAACCAATCCAATTACAATTTAACATCCAATTTAACTTATACATCTTATAGACTTCCATCAACCTATCTGACAATTTCCATATTTTTCACAACATTTCACATTCCTTAAATTGTGTTGCACTTTAACAGTCCTTATTTTATCTTTCCTTTTAAACAACATTCCTTACTATTCTCTTCACAAAGCTTCCTGAAATCCAACAAGCGTTATTTCCTGATCACACACAGTTTTGATATACTCTGTAAATTTGTTCCAGTCCTCGGTGAACCTCTGATCGCGTTGGTCTCTAATTTTACATGTTAATTTATCCATCTCTGCGTATTCCATCAGTTTCATTCTCCATTCCTCCCTCGTTGGCATTTCTTCCTGTTTCCATTTTTGGGCCATCAAGATTCTGGCAGCTGTAACTGCATATCTAAATAGTTTCACATCTTTCTTTTCAACATCATTACCTAATATGCCTAATAACAATGCTTCTGGTTTCTTTACAAACGTGTATCTCATCATTTTTTTCATCTCGTTATAAATCATTTCCCAGAAGCTTTTCACTTTCTTGCATTCCCACCACATGTGATAAAATGTTCCTTCTTTCTCTTGACATTTCCAACATTTATTACTAACTTTAAACATCTTACCTAATTTCACTGGAGTTATATACCATCTATATAACATTTTCATCACATTCTCTTTTATCGTGGTACATGCGGTGAATTTCATTCCCTCTTTCCATAACCTTATCCAATCATCAAATTGTATATTGTAACCAAAATCTTTAGCCCATTGAATCATTGCCGTTTTAACTTCCTCGTCTTTTGTATGCCATTCAAGTAATAGTTTGTACATTTTTGACAATACTTTTACGTCACTATTCAAAATTTCTTGCTGAAACTTTGATTTTTTTCCTAAGTAACCTTTCTCCCGCATCTCTTTTTTAAACATTGCATTCAATTGAAAATAACGCAGCCAATCATACACTTTTTCTTTAACCTCTTCATATGGTTTCAAATTCCATTTATCACCTTCTTTGATTATTAAATTTTCATATGTAATCCAATCTCCTGTCATATTGACTTTTTTCGTGCTCATTATCTCCAGTGGGGATAACCACATTGGTGTTTTCGGCTCTAATAGATTTTTGTACCTATTCCATACTTCGATTAACGTACCTCTAAAAATATGACTTTCAAAACCTCTGTGTACTCTATTTTTGTCACACCATAGATAAGCGTGCCACCCAAATCTGTTGTCATGTCCCTCTAAGTCCAACAATTCCGTATTCTCCAGTTTTATCCATTCTTTCAACCAGCAAAGACACGAAGCCTCATAATATAACTTCAGGTCTGGCAGGGCAAAGCCTCCTCTTTCTTTTGCATCTGTTAGTATCTTAAATTTAATTCTCGGCTTTTTGCCCTGCCAGATATATTTTGACATTGTTCTTTGCCATTCTTTAAAAATAGTCACTCCTTTAATTATTGGTATCATCTGGAACAAAAACAACATTTTCGGTAGCACGCTCATTTTTATTGTTGCAATTCTTCCCCAAAACGATAATCTCATTCTTGCCCATACGTCTAAGTCCCGTTTAATCTTATTCCAAACTGGTACATAATTATTTTGAAACAAGTCAATATTTCTAGGAGTTAACGTAATTCCTAAGTATTTTACTTTTTTTACTACATTCATTTCTGTTTGCTGCTGTATTTCTTCTATAACTTCTTGATCCAAATTTTTAACCATTATTTTGGTTTTTTTCCTATTTAATTTGAAACCTGACACCTGACCGAACGGCTTAGGGATTTTTTCAGCAAAATCTTTTTCCGCAGGTGAAGTAGTCGAGGGCTGATTTCTCAGTTTATGATCAAAAGCCTTCCGTTTCCACCGCCAAAGCTTTCAGGGGAGAGTTTGCAACAGTTTGGCACCATTTTTGAGCAAAGTGGAAAACGGCCGATTTTTGATGAAATTGTGACCACGCGGCTTAGGGTTTTTTTTTTTCAGCAAAATCTTTTTCCACAGGTGAAGTAGTCGAGGGCTGATTTCTCAGTTTATGATCAAAAGCCTTCCGTTTCCACCGCCAAAGCTTTTAGCAGAGAGTTTGCAACAGTTTGGAACCATTTCTGAGCAAAGTGGAAAACGGCCGATTTTTGATGAAATTGTGACCGCGCGGCTTAGGGATTTTTTCAGAATTTTTTTTTTCCACAGGTGAAGTAGTCGAGGGTTGATTTCTCAGCCTATGATCAAAAGCCTTCCATTTCCACCCCCAAAGCTTTCAGGGGAGCATTTTCAACAGTGTGGCACCATTTTTGAGCAAAGTGGAAAACGGCCAATATTTGATGAAATTGTGACCGCGCGGCTTACGGATTTTTTCAGAATTTTTTTTTCCGCAGGTGAAGTAGTCGAGGGCTGATTTCTTGGACTATGATCAAAAGCCTTCCGTTTCCACCGCCAAACCTTTCAGGGGAGCATTTTCAACAGTTTGGCACCATTTTTGAGCAAAGTGGAAAACGGCCGATTTTTGATGAAATTGTGACCGCGCGGCTTACGAATTTTTTCAGAATTTTTTTTTCCGCAGGTGAAGTAGTCGAGGGCCGATTTCTCAGTTTATGATCAAAAGCATTCCATTTCCACCGCCAAACCTTTCAGCGGAGAGTTTGCAACAGTTTGGCACCATTTTTGAGCGAAGTGGAAAACGGCCGATTTTTGATGAAATTGTGACCGCGCGGCTTTGGGATTTTTTCAGAATTTTATTTTCCACAGGTGAAGTAGTCGAGGGCTGATTTCTCAGCCTATGATCAAAAGCATTCCGTTTCCACCCCCAAACCTTTCAGGGGAGCATTTTCAACAGTTTGACACCATTTTTGAGCAAAGTGGAAAACGGCCGATTTTTGATGAAATTGTGACCGCGCGGCTTAGGAATTTTTTCAGAATTTTTTTTTCCGCAGGTGAAGTAGTCGAGGGCCGATTTCTCAGTTTATGATCAAAAGCATTCCATTTCCACCGCCAAACCTTTCAGCGGAGAGTTTGCAACAGTTTGGCACCATTTTTGAGTGAAGTGGAAAACGGCCGATTTTTGATGAAATTGTGACCGCGCGGCTTAGGGATTTTTTCAGAATTTTTTTTTCCACAGGTGAAGTAGTCGAGGGCTGATTTCTCAGCCTATGATCAAAAGCATTCCGTTTCCACCCCCAAACCTTTCAGGGGAGAGTTTGCAACAGTTTGGAACCATTTCTGAGCAAAGTGGAAAACGGCCGATTTTTGATGAAATTGTGACCGCGCGGCTTAGGGATTTTTTCAGCAAAATCTTTTTCTGCAGGTGAAGTAGTCGAGGGCTGATTTCTCAGTTTATGATCAAAAGCCTTCCGTTTCCACCGCCAAAGCTTTCAGGGGAGAGTTTGCAACAGTTTGGCACCATTTTTGAGCAAAGTGGAAAACGGCCGATTTTTGATGAAATTGTGACCACGCGGCTTAGGGTTTTTTTTTCAGCAAAATCTTTTTCCGCAGGTGAAGTAGTCGAGGGCTGATTTCTCAGTTTATGATCAAAAGCCTTCCGTTTCCACCGCCAAAGCTTTTAGGGGAGAGTTTGCAACAGTTTGGAACCATTTCTGAGGAAAGTGGAAAACGGCCGATTTTTGATGAAATTGTGACCGCGCGGCTTAGGGATTTTTTCAGAAAAATCTTTTTCCGCAGGTGAAGTAGTCGAGGGCTGATTTCTCAGTTTATGATCAAAAGCCTTCCGTTTCCAGCGCCAAAGCTTTCAGGGGAGAGTTTACAACAGTTTGGCACCATTTTTGAGCAAAGTGGAAAACGGCCGATTATTGATGAAATTGTGACCGCGCGGCTTAGGGATTTTTTCAGAATTTTTTTTTCCGCAGGTGAAGTAGTCGAGGGCTGATTTCTCAGTTTATGATCAAAAGCATTCCATTTCCACCGCCAAACCTTTCAGCGGAGAGTTTGCAACAGTTTGGCACCATTTTAGAGCAAAGTGGAAAACGGCCGATTTTTGATGAAATTGTGACCGCGCGGCTTAGGGATTTTTCCAGAAATTTTTTTTCCACACGTTAAGTAGTCAAGGGCTGATTTCTTGGCCTATGATCAAAAGCCTTCCGTTTCCACCGCCAAACCTTTCAGGGGAGCATTTTCAACAGTTTGGCACCATTTTTGAGCAAAGTGGAAAACGGCCGATTTTTGATGAAATTGTGACCACGCGGCTTAGGGATTTTTTTTCAGAAAAATCTTTTTCCGCAGGTGAAGTAGTCGAGGGTTGTTTTCTTGGCCTATGATCAAAAGCCTTCCGCTTCCACCGCCAAAGCTTTCAGGGGAGAGTTTGCAACAGTTTGGAACCATTTTTGAGCAAAGTGGAAAACAGCCGATTTTTGATGAAATTGTGACCGCGCGGCTTAGGGATTTTTTCAGAATTTTTTTTCACACAGGTTAAGTAGTCGAGGGCTGATTTCTCAGCCTATGATCAAAAGCATTCCGTTTCCACTCCCAAACCTTTCAGGGGAGCATTTTCAACAGTGTGGCAGCATTTTTGAGCAAAGTGGAAAACGGCCAATTTTTGATGAAATTGTGACCGCGCGGCTTACGGATTTTTTCAGAATTCTTTTTTCCGCAGGTGAAGTAGTCGAGGGCTGATTTCTCAGTTTATGATCAAAAGCCTTCCGTTTACACCGCCAAAGCTTTCAGGGGAGAGTTTGCAACATTTTGGAACGATTTCTGAGCAAAGTGGAAAACGGCCGATTTTTGATGAAATTGTGACCGCGCGGCTTACGGATTTTTTCAGAATTTTTTTTTCCGCAGATGAAGTAGTCGAGGGCTGATTTCTCAGTTTATGATCATAAGCCTTCCGTTTCCACCGCCAAAGCTTTCAGGGGAGAGTTAGCAACAGTTTGGAACCATTTCTGAGCAAAGTGGAAAATGGCCGATTTTTGCGGAAATTGTGACCGCGCGGCTTACGGATTTTTTCAGAATTTTTTTTTTCCACAGGTGAAGTAGTCGAGGGCTGATTTCTCAGTTTATGATCAAAAGCCTTCCGTTTCCACCGCCAAAGCTTTCAGGGGAGAGTTTGCAAAAGTTTGGAACCATTTCTGAGCAAAGTGGAAAACGGCCGATTTTTGATGAAATTGTGACCGCGCGGCTTAGGGATTTTTTCAGAATTTTTTTTTCCACAGGTGAAGTAGTCGAGGGCTGATTTCTCAGCCTATGATCAAAAGCCTTCCGTTTCCACCGCCAAACCTTTCAGGGGAGCATTTTCAACAGTTTGGCACCATTTTTGAGCAAAGTGGAAAACGGCCGATTTTTGATGAAATTGTGACCGCGCGGCTTACGAATTTTTTCAGAATTTTTTTTTCCGCAGGTGAAGTAGTCGAGGGCCGATTTCTCAGTTTATGATCAAAAGCATTCCATTTCCACCGCCAAACCTTTCAGCGGAGAGTTAGCAACAGTTTGGCACCATTTTTGAACGAAGTGGAAAACGGCCGATTTTTTATTAAATTGTGACCGCGCGGCTTAGGGATTTTTTCAGAATTTTTTTTCCCACAGGTGAAGTATTCGATGGCTGATTTCTCAGCCTATGATCAAAAGCATTCCGTTTCCACCCCCAAACCTTTCAGGGGAGAGTTTGCAACAGTTTGGAACCATTTCTGAGCAAAGTGGAAAACGGCCGATTTTTGATGAAATTGTGACCGCGCGGCTTAGGGATTTTGTCAGCAAAATCTTTTTCCGCAGTTGAAGTAGTCGAGGGCTGATTTCTCAGTTTATGATCATAAGCCTTCCGTTTCCACCGCCAAAGCTTTCAGGGGAGAGTTAGCAACAGTTTGGAACCATTTCTGAGCAAAGTGGAAAATGGCCGATTTTTGCGGAAATTGTGACCGCGCGGCTTACGGATTTTTTCAGAATTTTTTTTTCCACAGGTGAAGTAGTCGAGGGCTGATTTCTCAGTTTATGATCAAAAGCCTTCCGTTTCCACCGCCAAAGCTTTCAGGGGAGAGTTTGCAAAAGTTTGGAACCATTTCTGAGCAAAGTGGGAAACGGCCGATTTTTGATGAAATTGTGACCGCGCGGCTTAGGGATTTTTTTCAGAAAAATCTTTTTCCGCAGGTGAAGTAGTCGAGGGCTGATTTCTTGGACTATGATCAAAAGCCTTCCGTTTCCACCGCCAAACCTTTCAGGGGAGCATTTTCAACAGTTTGGCACCATTTCTGAGCAAAGTGGAAAATGGCCGATTTTTTATGAAATTGTGACCGCGCGGCTTAGGGATTTTTTCAGAATTTTTTTTTCCACAGGTGAAGTAGTCGAGGGCTGATTTCTCAGCCTATGATCAAAAGCATTCCGTTTCCACCCCCAAACCTTTCAGGGGAGCATTTTCAACAGTTTGGCACCATTTTTGAGCAAAGTGGAAAACGGCCGATTTTTGATGAAATTGTGACCGCGCGGCTTACGAATTTTTTCAGAATTTTTTTTTCCGCAGGTGAAGTAGTCGAGGGCCGATTTCTCAGTTTATGATCAAAAGCATTCCATTTCCACCGCCAAACCTTTCAGCGGAGAGTTAGCAACAGTTTGGCACCATTTTTGAACGAAGTGGAAAACGGCCAATTTTTTATTAAATTGTGACCGCGCGGCTTAGGGATTTTTTCAGAATTTTTTTTCCCACAGGTGAAGTAGTCGAGGGCTGATTTCTTGGCCTATGATCAAAAGCATTCCGTTTCCACCCCCAAACCTTTCAGGGGAGAGTTTGCAACAGTTTGGAACCATTTCTGAGCAAAGTGGAAAACGGCCGATTTTTGATGAAATTGTGACCGCGCGGCTTAGGGATTTTGTCAGCAAAATCTTTTTCCGCAGTTGAAGTAGTCGAGGGCTGATTTCTCAGTTTATGATCAAAAGCCTTCCGTTTCCACCGCCAAAGCTTTCAGGGGAGAGTTTGCAACAGTTTGGCACCATTTTTGAGCAAAGTGGAAAACGGCCAATTTTTGATGAAATTGTGACCACGCAGCTTAGGGTTTTTTTTTCAGAAAAATCTTTTTCCGCAGGTGAAGTAGTCGAGGGCTGATTTCTCAGTTTATGATCAAAAGCCTTCCGTTTCCACCGCCAAAGCTTTCAGGGGAGAGTTTGCAACATTTTGGAACGATTTCTGAGCAAAGTGGAAAACGGCCGATTTTTGATGAAATTGTGACCGCGCGGCTTACGGATTTTTTCAGAATTTTTTTTTCCGCAGATGAAGTAGTCGAGGGCTGATTTCTCAGTTTATGATCATAAGCCTTCCGTTTCCACCGCCAAAGCTTTCAGGGGAGAGTTTGCAAAAGTTTGGAACCATTTCTGAGCAAAGTGGAAAATGGCCGATTTTTGCGGAAATTGTGACCGCGCGGCTTAGGGATTTTTTCAGAATTTTTTTTTCCACAGGTGAAGTAGTCGAGGGCTGATTTCTTGGCCTATGATCAAAAGCCTTCCATTTCCACCCCCAAACCTTTCAGGGGAGCATTTTCAACTGTTTGGCACCATTTTTAAGCAAAGTGGAAAACTGCCGATTTTTGATGAAATTGTGACCGCGCAGCTTAGGGATTTTTTTTCAGAAAAATCTTTTTCCGCAGGTGAAGTAGTCGAGGGCTGATTTCTCAGCCTATGATCAAAAGCATTCCGTTTCCACCCCCAAACCTTTCAGGGGAGCATTTTCAACAGTGTGGCACCATTTTTGAGCAAAGTGGAAAACGGCCAATTTTTGATGAAATTGTGACCGCGCGGCTTACGGATTTTTTCAGAATTTTTTTTTCCGCAGGTGAAGTAGTCGAGGGCTGATTTCTTGGACTATGATCAAAAGCCTTCCGTTTCCACCGCCAAACCTTTCAGGGGAGCATTTTCAACAGTTTGGCACCATTTCTGAGCAAAGTGGAAAACGGCCGATTTTTTATGAAATTGTGACCGCGCGGCTTAGGGATTTTTTCAGAATTTTTTTCCCCACAGGTGAAGTAGTCGAGGGCTGATTTCTTGGCCTATGATCAAAAGCCTTCCGTTTCCACCGCCAAACCTTTCAGGGGAGCATTTTCAACAGTTTGGCACCATTTTTGAGCAAAGTGGAAAACGGCCGATTTTTGATGAAATTGTGACCGCGCGGCTTAGGGATTTTTTCAGAAAAATCTTTTTCCGCAGGTGAAGTAGTCGAGGGCTGATTTCTCAGTTTATGATCAAAAGCCTTCCGTTTCCAACCCCAAACCTTTCAGGGGAGAGTTTGCAAGAGTTTGGAACCATTTTTGAGCAAAGTGGAAAACGGCCGATTTTTGATGAAATTGTGACCGCGCGGATTACGGATTTTTTCAGAATTTTTTTTCACACAGGTTAAGTAGTCGAGGGCTGATTTCCAACCCTATGATCAAAAGCATTCCGTTTCCACTCTCAAACCTTTCAGGGGAGCATTTTCAACACTGTGGCACCATTTTTGAGCAAAGTGGAAAACGGCCGATTTTTGATGAAATTGTGACCGCGCGGCTTACGGATTTTTTCAGAATTTTTTTTTCCGCAGGTGAAGTAGTCGAGGGCTGATTTCTCAGTTTATGATCAAAAGCCTTCCGTTTCCACCGCCAAAGCTTTCAGGGGAGAGTTTGAAACAGTTTGGAACCATTTCTGAGCAAAGTGGAAAACGGCCGATTTTTGATGAAATTGTGACTGCGCGGCTTAGGGATTTTTTCAGAAAAATCTTTTTCCGCAGGTGAAGTAGTCGAGGGTTGTTTTCTTGGCCTATGATCAAAAGCCTTCCGTTTCCACTGCCAAACCTTTCAGGGGAGAGTTTGCAACAGTTTGGAACCATTTTTGAGCAAAGTGGAAAACGGCCGATTTTTGATGAAATTGTGACCGCGCGGCTTACGGATTTTTTCAGAATTTTTTTTTCCGCAGGTGAAGTAGTCGAGGGCTGATTTCTCCGTTTATGATCAAAAGCCTTCCGTTTCCACCGCCAAAGCTTTCAGGGGAGAGTTTGCAACAGTTTGGCACCATTTTTGAGCAAAGTGGAAAACGGCCGATTTTTGATGAAATTGTGACCGCGCGGCTTAGGGATTTTTTCAGAATTTTTTTTTCCACAGGTGAAGTAGTCGAGGGCTGATTTCTTGGCATATGATCAAAAGCCTTCCGTTTCCACCCCCAAACCTTTCAGGGGAGCATTTTCAACAGTTTGGCCCCATTTTTGAGCAAAGTGGAAAACGGCCGATTTTTGATGAAATTGTGACCGCGCGGCTTACGGATTTTTTCAGAATTTTTTTCTCCGCAGGTGAAGTAGTCGAGGGCTGATTTCTCAGTTTATGATCAAAAGCATTCCATTTCCACCGCCAAACCTTTCAGCGGAGAGTTTGCAACAGTTTGGCACCATTTTTGAGCAAAGTGGAAAACGGCCGATTTTTGATGAAATTGTGACGGCGCGGCTTAGGGATTTTTTCAGCAAAATCTTTTTCCGCAGGTGAAGTAGTCGAGGGTTGATTTCTCAGTTTATGATCAAAAGCCTTCCGTTTCCACCGCCAAATGTTTCAGGGGAGAGTTTGCAACAGTTTGGCACCATTTTTGAGCAAAGTGGAAAAGGGCCGATTTTTGATGAAATTGTGACCGCGCGGCTTACGGATTTTTTCAGAATTTTTTTTTCTGCAGGTGAAGTAGTCGAGGGCTGATTTCTCAGTTTATGATCAAAAGCCTTCCGTTTCCACCGCCAAAGCTTTCAGGGGAGAGTTTGCAACAGTTTGGCACCATTTTTGAGCAAAGTGGAAAACGGCCGATTTTTGATGAAATTGTGACCGCGCGGCTTAGGGATTTTTTCAGAATTTTTTTTTCCACAGGTGAAGTAGTCGAGGGCTGATTTCTCACCCTATGATCAAAAGCCTTCCGTTTCCACCCCCAAACCTTTCAGGGGAGCATTTTCAACAGTTTGGAACCATTTCTGAGCAAAGTGGAAAACGGCCGATTTTTGATGAAATTGTGACCGCGCGGCTTAGGGATTTTTTCAGAAAAATCTTTTTCCGCAGGTGAAGTAGTCGAGGGTTGTTTTCTTGGCCTATGATCAAAAGCCTTCCGTTTCCACCGCCAAACCTTTCAGGGGAGAGTTTGCAACAGTTTGGCACCATTTTTGAGCAAAGTGGAAAACGGCCGATTTTTGATGAAATTGTGACCGCGCGGCTTACGGATTTTTTCAGAATTTTTTTTTCCACAGGTGAAGTAGTTGAGTGCTGATTTCTTGGCCTATGATCAAAAGCCTTCCGTTTCCACCCACAAACCTTTCAGGGGAGCATTTTCAACAGTTTGGCACCATTTCTGAGCAAAGTGGAAAACGGCCGATTTTTGATGAAATTGTGACCGCGCGGCTTAGGGATTTTTCAGAATTTTTTTTTCCACAGGTGAAGTAGTCGAGGGCTGATTTCTCAGCGTATGATCAAATCCTTCCGTTTCCACCGCCAAACCTTTCAGGGGAGCATTTTCAACAGTTTGGCACCATTTTGAGCAAAAGTGGAAAACGGCCGATTTTTGATGAAATTGTGACCGCGCGGCTTAGGGATTTTTTCAGAAAAATCTTTTTCCGCAGGTGAAGTAGTCGAGGGTTGTTTTCTTGGCCTATGATCAAAAGCCTTCCATTTCCACCGCCAAATCTTTCAGGGGAGAGTTTGCAACAGTTTGGAACCATTTTTGAGCAAAGTGGAAAACGGCTGATTTTTGATGAAATTGTGACCGCGCGGCTTACGGATTTTTTCAGAATTTTTTTTCACAGAGGTTAAGTAGTCGAGGGCTGATTTCTCAGGCTATGATCAAAAGCATTCGTTTCCACTCCCAAACCTTTCAGGGGAGCATTTTCAACAGTGTGACACCATTCTTGAGCAAAGTGGAAAACGGCCGATTTTTGATGAAATTGTGACCGCGCGGCTTAGGGATTTTTTTCAGAATTTTTTTTTTCCACAGGTGAAGTAGTCGATGGCTGATTTCTTGGCCTATGATCAAAAGCCTTCCGTTTCCACCACCAAACCTTTCAGGGGAGCATTTTCAACAGTTTGGCCCCATTTTTGAGCAAATTGGAAAAGGGCCGATTTTTGATGAAATTGTGACCGCGCGGCTTACGGATTTTTTTCAGAATTTTTTTCTCCGCAGGTGAAGTAGTCGAGGGCTGATTTCTCAGTTTATGATCAAAAGCATTCCATTTCCACCGCCAAACCTTTCAGCGGAGAGTTTGCAACAGTTTGGGCACCATTTTTGAGCAAAGTGGAAAACGGCCGATTTTTGATGAAATTGTGACCGCGCGGCTTAGGGATTTTTTCAGAATTTTTTTTCCACAGGTGAAGTAGTCGAGGGCTGATTTCTTGGCCTATGATCAAAAGCCTTCCGTTTCCACCGCCAAACCTTTCAGGGGAGCATTTTCAACAGTTTGGCACCATTTTTGAGCAAAGTGGAAAACGGCCGATTTTTGATGAAAATTGTGACAGCGCGGCTTAGGGATTTTTTCAGAAAAATCTTTTTCCGCAGGTGAAGTAGTCGAGGGTTGTTTTCTTGGCCTATGATCAAAAGCCTTCCGTTTCCACTGCCAAACCTTTCAGGGGAGAGTTTTGCAACAGTTTGGAACCATTTTGAGCAAAGTGGAAACGGCCAATTTTGATGAAATTGTGACCGCGCGGCTTACGGATTTTTTTCAGAATTTTTTTTTCCGCAGGTGAAGTAGTCGAGGGCTGATTTCTCAGTTTATGATCAAAAGCCTTCCGTTTCCACTTTAGCTCAAAATTATTGGTGCCAAAC
>NW_028149393.1:0-53024 GCF_964270895.1 Podarcis filfolensis
AAAACCTGTGAAAAAAAAAAAATTCTAACCCCCGGGGTCACAATTTCAGCAAAAATCTGAAATTCTCCAATTCTCTCAAAAATGGTGCCAAACTGTTGCAAATTCTCCCCTGAAAGGTTTGGCGGTGAAAACAGAAGGCTTTTTATGATAGGAAATGAAATCAGCCCTCGAAGACAAAACGTGTGAAAATTTTTTTTTCTAAGCCCCGGAGTCACAATTTCAGCAAAAATCTGAAATTCTCCAATTCTCTCAAAAATGGTGCCAAACTGTTGCAAATTCTCCCCTGAAAGGTCTGGCGGTGGAAACAGAAGCCTTTTTATGATAGGAAATGAAATCAGCCCTCGAAGACAAAAACGTGTGAAAAAAATTTTTTCTAAGCCCCGGAGTCACAATTTCAGCAAAAATCTGAAATTCTCCAATACTCTCAAAAATGGTGCCAAACTGTTGCAAATTCTCCCCTGAAAGGTTTGGCGGTGGAAACAGAAGCCTATTTATCATAGGAAATGATATCAACCCTCAAAGACAAAACCTGTGAAAAAAAAATTCTAAGCCCCGGGGTCACAATTTCAGCAAAAATCTGAAATTCGCCAATTTTCTCAAAAATGGTGCCAAACTGTTGCAAATTCTCCCCTGAAAGGTTTGGCGGTGGAAACAGAAGCCTATTTATCATAGGAAATGAAAGCAGCCCTCGAAGACAAAACCTGTGAAAAAAAAAATTTCTAACCCCCGGGGTCACAATTTCAGCAAAAATCTGAAATTCTCCAATTCTCTCAAAAATGGTGCCAAACTGTTGCAAATTCTCCCCTGAAAGGTTTGGCGGTGGAAACTGAAGCCTTTTTATCATAGGAAATGAAATCAGCCCTCGAAGACAAAACCTGTGAAAAAAAAAATTTCTAAGCCCCGGGGTCACAATTTCAGCAAAATCTGAAATTCTCCAATTCTCTCAAAAATGGTGCCAAACTGTTGCAAATTCTCCCCTGAAAGGTTTGGCGGTGGAAACAGAAGCCTATTTATCATAGGAAATGAAAGCAGCCCTCGAAGACAAAACCTGTGAAAAAAAAAATTCTAACCCCCGGGGTCACAATTTCAGCAAAAATCTGAAATTCGCCAATTTTCTCAAAAATGGTGCCAAACTGTTGCAAATTCTCCCCTGAAAGGTTTGGCGGTGGAAACAGAAGCCTATTTATCATAGGAAATGAAATCAGCCCTCGAAGACAAAACCTGTGAAAAAAAAATTTTCTAAGCCCCGGGGTCACAATTTCAGCAAAAATCTGAAATTCTCCAATTCTCTCAAAAATGGTGCCAAACTGTTGCAAATTCTCCCCTGAAAGGTCTGGCGGTGGAAACAGAAGCCTTTTTATGATAGGAGATGAAATCAGTCCTCGAAGACAAAACGTGTGAAAAAATTTTTTTTCTAAGCCCCGGGGTCACAATTTCAGCAAAAATCTGAAATTCTCCAATTCTCTCAAAAATGGTGCCAAACTGTTGCAAATTCTCCCCTGAAAGGTTTGGCGGTGGAAACAGAAGCCTTTTTGTCATACGCCAAGAAATCAGCCCTTGAAGACAAAACCTGTGGGGGAAAAAATTTCTAAGCCCCGGGGTCACAATTTCAGCAAAAATCTGAAATTCTCCAGTTCTCTCAAAAATGGTGCCAAAACTGTTGCAAATTCTCCCCTGAAAGGTTTGGCGGTGGAAACAGAAGCCTTTTTATCATAGGAAATGAAATCAGCCCTCGAAGACAAAACCTGTGAAAAAAAAAATTCTAAACCCCCCGGGGTCACAATTTCAGCAAAAATCTGAAATTCTCCAATTCTCTCAAAAATGGTGCCAAACTGTTGCAAATTCTCCCCTGAAAGGTTTGGCGGTGAAAACAGAAGGCTTTTTATGATAGGAAATGAAATCAGCCCTCGAAGACAAAACGTGTGAAAAAAAATTTTTTCTAAGCCCGGAGTCACAATTTCAGCAAAAATCTGAAATTCTCCAATACTCTCAAAAATGGTGCCAAACTGTTTCAAATTCTCCCCTGAAAGGTTTGGCGGTGGAAACAGAAGCCTATTTATCATAGGAAATGATATCAACCCTCAAAGACAAAACCTGTGAAAAAAAAAATTTTCTAAGCCCTGGGGTCACAATTTCAGCAAAAATCTGAAATTCTCCAATTCTCTCAAAAATGGTGCCAAACTGTTGCAAATTCTCCCCTGAAAGGTTTGGCGGTGGAAACAGAAGCCTTTTTATCATAGGAAATGAAATCAACCCTCAAAGACAAAAACTGTGGAAGAAAAATTTTCTAAGCCCCGGGGTCACAATTTCAGCAAAAATCTGAAATTCTCCAATTCTCTCAAAAATGGTGCCAAACTGTTGCAAATTCTCCCCTGAAAGGTTTGGCGGTGGAAACAGAAGCCTTTTTGTCATACGCCAAGAAATCAGCCCTTGAAGACAAAACCTGTGGGGGAAAAAATTTCTAAGCCCCGGGGGTCACAATTTCAGCAAAAATCTGAAATTCTCCAGTTCTCTCAAAAATGGTGCCAAACTGTTGCAAATTCTCCCCTGAAAGGTTTGGCGGTGGAAACAGAAGCCTTTTTATCATAGGAAATGAAATCAACCCTCAAAGACAAAAACTGTGGAAGAAAAATTTTCTAAGCCCCGGGGTCACAATTTCAGCAAAAATCTGAAATTCTCCAATACTCTCAAAAAATGGTGCCAAACTGTTGCAAATTCTCCCCTGAAAGGTTTGGCGGTGGAAACAGAAGCCTATTTATCATAGGAAATGATATCAACCCTCGAAGACAAAACCTGTGAAAAAAAAAAATTCTAAGCCCCGGGGTCACAATTTCAGCAAAAATCTGAAATTCGCCAATTTTCTCAAAAATGGTGCCAAACTGTTGCAAATTCTGCCCTGAAAGGTTTGGCGGTGGAAACAGAAGCCTACTTATCATAGGAAATGAAAGCAGCCCTCGAAGACAAAACCTGTGAAAAAAAAAAATTTCTAACCCCCGGGGTCACAATTTCAGCAAAAATCTGAAATTCTCCAATTCTCTCAAAAATGGTGCCAAGCTGTTGCAAATTCTCCCCTGAAAGGTTTGGCGGTGGAAACTGAAGCCTTTTTGTCATAGGAAATGAAATCAGCCCTCGAAGACAAAACCTGGGAAAAAAATTTTTCTAAGCCCCGGGGTCACAATTTCAGAAAAAATCTGAAATTCTCCAATTCTCTCAAAAATGGTGCCAAACTGTTGCAAATTCTCCCCTGAAAGGTCTGGCGGTGGAAACAGAAGCCTTTTTATGATAGGAAATGAAATCAGTCCTCGAAGACAAAACGTGTGAAAAATTTTTTTTCTAAGCCCCGGGGTCACAATTTCAGCAAAAATCTGAAATTCTCCAATTCTCTCAAAAATGGTGCCAAACTGTTGCAAATTATCCCCTGAAAGGTTTGGCGGTGGAAACAGAAGCCTTTTTATCATAGGAAATGAAATCAACCCTCAAAGACAAAAACTGTGGAAGAAAAAATTTTTCTAAGCCCCGGGGTCACAATTTCAGCAAAAATCTGAAATTCTCCAATTCTCTCAAAAATGGTGCCAAACTGTTGCAAATTCTCCCCTGAAAGGTTTGGCGGTGGAAACAGAAGCCTTTTTGTCATACGCCAAGAAATCAGCCCTCGAAGACAAAACCTGTGAAAAAAAAAATTTCTAAGCCCCGGGTCACAATTTCAGCAAAAATCTGAAATTCTCCAATTCTCTCAAAAATGGTGCCAAACTGTTGCAAATTCTCCCCTGAAAGGTTTGGCGGTGGAAACAGAAGCCTATTTATCATAGGAAATGAAATCAACCCTCAAAGACAAAAGCTGTGGAAAAAAAATTTTCTAAGCCCCGGGGTCACAATTTCAGCAAAAATCTGAAATTCTCCAATTCTCTCAAAAATGGTGCCAAACTGTTGCAAATTCTCCCTGAAAGGTTTGGCGGTGGAAACAGAAGCCTATTTATCATAGGAAATGAAATCAACCCTCAAAGACAAAAGCTGTGGGGAAAAAAAATTTCTAAGCCCCGGGGTCACAATTTCAGCAAAAATCTGAAATTCTCCAATTCTCTCAAAAATGGTGCCAAACTCTTGCAAATTCTCCCCTGAAAGGTTTGGCGGTGGAAACAGAAGCCTATTTATCATAGGAAATGAAATCAGCCCTCAAAGACAAAAGCTGTGGAAAAAAAAAATTCTAACCCCCGGGGTCACAATTTCAGCAAAATCTGAAATTCTCCAATTCTCTCAAAAATGGTGCCAAACTGTTGCAAATTCTCCCCTGAAAGGTTTGGCGGTGGAAACAGAAGCCTATTTATCATAGGAAATGAAATCAACCCTCAAAGACAAAAGCTGTGGGAAAAAAAATTTCTAAGCCCCGGGGTCACAATTTCAGCAAAAATCTGAAATTCTCCAATTCTCTCAAAAATGGTGCCAAACTGTTGCAAATTCTCCCCTGAAAGGTTTGGCGGTGGAAACAGAATCCTATTTATCATAGGAAATGAAATCAACCCTCAAAGACAAAAGCTGTGGAAAAAAATTTTCTAAGCCCCGGGGTCACAATTTCAGCAAAAATCTGAAATTCTCCAATTCTCTCAAAAATGGTGCCAAACTGTTGCAAATTCTCCCCTGAAAGGTTTGGCGGTGGAAACAGAAGCCTTTTTATCATAGGAAATGAAATCAACCCTCAAAGACAAAAGCTGTGAAAAAAAAAATTTCTAAGCCCCGGGGTCACAATTTCAGCAAAAATCTGAAATCTCCCAATTCTCTCAAAAATGGTGCCAAACTGTTGCAAATTCTCCCCTGAAAGGTTTGGCGGTGAAAACAGAAGGCTTTTTATCATAGGAAATGAAATCAGCCCTCGAAGACAAAATTTGTCAAAAAAATTTTTTTCTAAGCCCGGGGTCACAATTTCAGCAAAAATCTGAAATTCTCCAATTCTCTCAAAATGGTGCCAAACTGTTGCAAATTCTCCCCTGAAAGGTTTGGCGGTGGAAACAGAAGCCTTTTTATCATAGGAAATGAAATCAACCCTCAAAGACAAAAACTGTGGAAGAAAAATTTTCTAAGCCCGGGGTCACAATTTCAGCAAAAATCTGAAATTCTCCAATTCTCTCAAAAAATGGTGCCAAACTGTTGCAAATTCTCCCCTGAAAGGTTTGGCGGTGGAAACAGAAGCCTTTTTGTCATACGCCAAGAAATCAGCCTTGAAGACAAAACCTGTGGGGGAAAAAATTTCTAAGCCCCGGGGTCACAATTTCAGCAAAAATCTGAAATTCTCCCAGTTCTCTCAAAAATGGTGCCAAACTGTTGCAAATTCTCCCTGAAAGGTTTGGCGGTGGAAACAGAAGCCTTTTTATCATAGGAAATGAAATCAACCCTCAAAGACAAAAACTGTGGAAGAAAAATTTTCTAAGCCCCGGGGTCACAATTTCAGCAAAAATCTGAAATTCTCCAATACTCTCAAAAATGGTGCCAAACTGTTGCAAATTCTCCCCTGAAAGGTTTGGCGGTGGAAACAGAAGCCTATTTATCATAGGAAATGATATCAACCCTCGAAGACAAAACCTGTGAAAAAAAAAATTCTAAGCCCCGGGGTCACAATTTCAGCAAAAATCTGAAATTCGCCAATTTTCTCAAAAATGGTGCCAAACTGTTGCAAATTCTGCCCTGAAAGGTTTGGCGGTGGAAACAGAAGCCTACTTATCATAGGAAATGAAAGCAGCCCTCGAAGACAAAACCTGTGAAAAAAAAAATTTCTAACCCCCGGGGTCACAATTTCAGCAAAAATCTGAAATTCTCCAATTCTCTCAAAAATGGTGCCAAGCTGTTGCAAATTCTCCCCTGAAAGGTTTGGCGGTGGAAACTGAAGCCTTTTTGTCATAGGAAATGAAATCAGCCCTCGAAGACAAAACCTGGGAAAAAAATTTTTCTAAGCCCCGGGGTCACAATTTCAGAAAAAATCTGAAATTCTCCAATTCTCTCAAAAATGGTGCCAAACTGTTGCAAATTCTCCCCTGAAAGGTCTGGCGGTGGAAACAGAAGCCTTTTTATGATAGGAAATGAAATCAGTCCTCGAAGACAAAACGTGTGAAAAATTTTTTTTCTAAGCCCCGGGGTCACAATTTCAGCAAAAATCTGAAATTCTCCAATTCTCTCAAAAATGGTGCCAAACTGTTGCAAATTATCCCCTGAAAGGTTTGGCGGTGGAAACAGAAGCCTTTTTATCATAGGAAATGAAATCAACCCTCAAAGACAAAAACTGTGGAAGAAAAATTTTCTAAGCCCCGGGGTCACAATTTCAGCAAAAATCTGAAATTCTCCAATTCTCTCAAAAATGGTGCCAAACTGTTGCAAATTCTCCCCTGAAAGGTTTGGCGGTGGAAACAGAAGCCTTTTTGTCATACGCCAAGAAATCAGCCCTCGAAGACAAAACCTGTGAAAAAAAAAATTTCTAAGCCCCGGGGTCACAATTTCAGCAAAAATCTGAAATTCTCCAATTCTCTCAAAAATGGTGCCAAACTGTTGCAAATTCTCCCCTGAAAGGTTTGGCGGTGGAAACAGAAGCCTATTTATCATAGGAAATGAAATCAACCCTCAAAGACAAAAGCTGTGGGGAAAAAAAATTTTCTAAGCCCCGGGGTCACAATTTCAGCAAAAATCTGAAATTCTCCAATTCTCTCAAAAATGGTGCCAAACTGTTGCAAATTCTCCCCTGAAAGGTTTGGCGGTGGAAACAGAAGCCTATTTATCATAGGAAATGAAATCAACCCTCAAAGACAAAAGCTGTGGGGAAAAAAATTTCTAAGCCCCGGGGTCACAATTTCAGCAAAAATCTGAAATTCTCCAATTCTCTCAAAAATGGTGCCAACTCTTGCAAATTCTCCCCTGAAAGGTTTGGCGGTGGAAACAGAAGCCTATTTATCATAGGAAATGAAATCAGCCCTCAAAGACAAAAGCTGTGGAAAAAAAAAATTCTAACCCCCGGGGTCACAATTTCAGCAAAAATCTGAAATTCTCCAATTCTCTCAAAAATGGTGCCAAACTGTTGCAAATTCTCCCCTGAAAGGTTTGGCGGTGGAAACAGAAGCCTATTTATCATAGGAAATGAAATCAACCCTCAAAGACAAAAGCTGTGGGAAAAAAAATTTCTAAGCCCCGGGGTCACAATTTCAGCAAAAATCTGAAATTCTCCAATTCTCTCAAAAATGGTGCCAAACTGTTGCAAATTCTCCCCTGAAAGGTTTGGCGGTGGAAACAGAATCCTATTTATCATAGGAAATGAAATCAACCCTCAAAGACAAAAGCTGTGGAAAAAAATTTTCTAAGCCCCGGGGTCACAATTTCAGCAAAAATCTGAAATTCTCCAATTCTCTCAAAAATGGTGCCAAACTGTTGCAAATTCTCCCCTGAAAGGTTTGGCGGTGGAAACAGAAGCCTTTTTATCATAGGAAATGAAATCAACCCTCAAAGACAAAAGCTGTGAAAAAAAAAATTTCTAAGCCCCGGGGTCACAATTTCAGCAAAAATCTGAAATTCTCCAATTCTCTCAAAAATGGTGCCAAACTGTTGCAAATTCTCCCCTGAAAGGTTTGGCGGTGAAAACAGAAGGCTTTTTATCATAGGAAATGAAATCAGCCCTCGAAGACAAAATTTGTCAAAAAAATTTTTTCTAAGCCCCGGGGTCACAATTTCAGCAAAAATCTGAAATTCTCCAATTCTCTCAAAAATGGTGCCAAACTGTTGCAAATTCTCCCCTGAAAGGTTTGGCGGTGGAAACAGAAGCCTTTTTGTCATACGCCAAGAAATCAGCCCTCGAAGACAAAACCTGTGGGGAAAAAAAATTCTAACCCCCGGGGTCACAATTTCAGCAAAAATCTGAAATTCTCCAATTCTCTCAAAATGGTGCCAAACTGTTGCAAATTCTCCCCTGAAAGGTTTGGCGGTGGAAACAGAAGCCTATTTATCATAGGAAATGAAATCAACCCTCAAAGACAAAAGCTGTGGAAAAAAATTTTTCTAAGCCCCGGGGTCACAATTTCAGCAAAAATCTGAAATTCTCCAATTCTCTCAAAAATGGTGCCAAACTGTTGCAAATTCTCCCCTGAAAGGTTTGGCGGTGGAAACAGAGGCCTTTTTATCATAGGAAATGAAATCAGCCCTCGAAGACAAAACCTGTGAAAAAAAAATTTCTAAGTCCCAGGGTCACAATTTCAGCAAAAATCTGAATTCTCCAATTCTCTCAAAAATGGTGCCAAACTGTTGCAAATTCTCCCCTGAAAGGTTTGGCGGTGAAAGCAGAAGGCTTTTTATGATAGGAAATGAAATGAGCCCTCGAAGACAAAACGTGCGAAAAAAATTTTTTCTAAGCCCCGGGGTCACAATTTCAGCAAAAATCTGAAATTCTCCAATTCTCTAAAAAATGGTGCCAAACTGTTGCAAATTCTCCCCTGAAAGGTTTGGCGGTGGAAACAGAAGCCTATTTATCATAGGAAATGGTATCAACCCTCAAAGACAAAACCTGTGAAAAAAAATTTTTCTAAGCCCCGGGGTCACAATTTCAGCAAAAATCTGAAATTCTCCAATTCTCTCAAAAATGGTGCAAAACTGTTGCAAATTCTCCCCTGAAAGGTTTGGCGGTGGAAACAGAAGCCTTTTTATCATAGGAAATGAAATCAGCCCTCGAAGACAAAACTTGTGGAAAAAAAAATTTCTAAGCCCCAGGGTCACAATTTCAGCAAAAATCTGAAATTCTCCAATTCTCTCAAAAATGGTGCCAAACTGTTGCAAATTCTCCCCTGAAAGGTTTGGCGGTGAAAACAGAAGGCTTTTTATGATAGGAAATGAAATCAGCCCTCGAAGACAAAACGTGCGAAAAAAAATTTTTCTAAGCCCCGGGGTCACAATTTCAGCAAAAATCTGAAATTCTCCAATTCTCTAAAAAATGGTGCCAAACTGTTGCAAATTCTCCCCTGAAAGGTTTGGCGGTGGAAACAGAAGCCTATTTATCATAGGAAATGGTATCAACCCTCAAAGACAAAACCTGTGAAAAAAAAAATTTTCTAAGCCCCGGGGTCACAATTTCAGCAAAAATCTGAAATTCTCCAATTCTCTCAAAAATGGTGCCAAACTGTTGCAAATTCTCCCCTGAAAGGTTTGGCGGTGGAAACAGAAGCCTTTTTATCATAGGAAATGAAATCAACCCTCAAAGACAAAAGCTGTGGAAGAAAAATTTTCTAAGCCCCGGGGTCACAATTTCAGCAAAAATCTGAAATTCTCCAATTCTCTCAAAAATGGTGCAAAACTGTTGCAAATTCTCCCCTGAAAGGTTTGGCGGTGGAAACAGAAGCCTATTTATCATAGGAAATGAAATCAACCCTCGAAGACAAAACCTGTGAAAAAAAAATTTCTAACCCCCGGGGTCACAATTTCAGCAAAAATCTGAAATTCTCCAATTCTCTCAAAAATGGTGCCAAACTGTTGCAAATTCTCCCCTGAAAGGTTTGGCGGTGGAAACAGAAGCCTTTTTATCATAGGAAATGAAATCAGCCCTCGAGGACAAAACGTGTGAAAAAAATTTTTTCTAAGCCCCGGGGTCACAATTTCAGCAAAAATCTGAAATTCTCCAATTCTCTCAAAAATGGTGCCAAACTGTTGCAAATTCTCCCCTGAAAGGTTTGGCGGTGAAAACAGAAGGCTTTTTATGATAGGAAATGAAATCAGCCCTCGAAGACAAAATGTGCGAAAAAATTTTTTTCTAAGCCCCGGGGTCACAATTTCAGCAAAAATCTGAAATTCTCCAATTCTCTCAAAAATGGTGCCAAACTGTTGCAAATTCTCCCCTGAAAGGTTTGGCGGTGGAAACAGAAGCCTATTTATCATAGGAAATGATATCAACCCTCAAAGACAAAACCTGTGAAAAAAAAAAATTTTATAAGCCCCGGGGTCACAATTTCAGCAAAAATCTGAAATTCTCCAATTCTCTCAAAAATGGTGCCAAACTGTTGCAAATTCTCCCCTGAAAGGTTTGGCGGTGGAAACAGAAGCCTTTTTATCATAGGAAATGAAATCAGCCCTCGAAGACAAAACGTGCGAAAAAATTTTTTTCTAAGCCCCGGAGTCACAATTTTAGCAAAAATCTGAAATTCTCCAATTCTCTCAAAATGCTGCCAAACTGTTGCAAATTATCCCCTGAAAGGTTTGGGGGTGGAAACAGAAGCCTTTTTATCATAGGAAATGAAATCAGTCCTTGAAGACAAAACCTGTGAAAAAAAAATTTTCTAAGCCCCGGGGTCACAATTTCAGCAAAAATCTGAAATTCTCCAATTCTCTCAAAAATGGTGCCAAACTGTTGCAAATTCTCCCCTGAAATGTTTGGCGGTGGAAACAGAAGCCTATTTATCATAGGAAATGATATCAACCCTGAAAGACAAAACCTGTGGAAAAAAAAATTTTCTAAGCCCCGGGGTCACAATTTCAGCAAAAATCTGAAATTCTCCAATTCTCTCAAAAATGGTGCCAAACTGTTGCAAATTCTCCCCTGAAAGGTTTGGCGGTGGAAACAGAAGCCTTTTTATCATAGGAAATGAAATCAGCCCTCGAAGACAAAACGTGTGAAAAAATTTTTTTCTAAGCCCCGGGGTCACAATTTCAGCAAAAATCTGAAATTCTCCAATTCTCTCAAAAATGGTGCCAAACGGTTGCAAATTCTCCCCTGAAAGGTTTGGCGGTGGAAACAGAAGCCTTTTTTATCATAGGAAATGAAATCAACCCTCAAAGACAAAAGCTGTGGAAGAAAAATTTTCTAAGCCCCGGGGTCACAATTTCAGCAAAAATCTGAAATTCTCCAATTCTCTCAAAAATGGTGCCAAACTGTTGCAAATTCTCCCCTGAAAGGTTTGGCGGTGAAAACAGAAGGCTTTTTATGATAGGAAATGAAATCAGCCCTCGAAGACAAAATGTGCGAAAAAAATTTTTTCTAAGCCCCGGGGTCACAATTTCAGCAAAAATCTGAAATTCTCCAATTCTCTCAAAAATGGTGCCAAACTGTTGCAAATTCTCCCCTGAAAGGTTTGGCGGTGGAAACAGAAGCCTATTTATCATAGGAAATGATATCAACCCTCAAAGACAAAACCTGTGAAAAAAAAAATTTTATAAGCCCCGGGGTCACAATTTCAGCAAAAATCTGAAATTCTCCAATTCTCTCAAAAATGGTGCCAAACTGTTGCAAATTCTCCCCTGAAAGGTTTGGCGGTGGAAACAGAAGCCTTTTTATCATAGGAAATGAAATCAGCCCTCGAAGACAAAACGTGCGAAAAAAATTTTTTTCTAAGCCCCGGAGTCACAATTTTAGCAAAAATCTGAAATTCTCCAATTCTCTCAAAAATGGTGCCAAACTGTTGCAAATTCTCCCCTGAAAGGTTTGGCGGTGGAAACAGAAGCCTTTTTATCATAGGAAATGAAATCAGTCCTTGAAGACAAAACCTGTGAAAAAAAAAATTTCTAAGCCCCGGGGTCACAATTTCAGCAAAAATCTGAAATTCTCCAATTCTCTCAAAAATGGTGCCAAACTGTTGCAAATTCTCCCCTGAAAGGTTTGGCGGTGGAAACAGAAGCCTTTTTATCATAGGAAATGATATCAACCCTGAAAGACAAAACCTGTGGGAAAAAAATTTTTCTAAGCCCCGGGGTCACAATTTCAGCAAAAATCTGAAATTCTCCAATTCTCTCAAAAATGGTGCCAAACTGTTGCAAATTCTCCCCTGAAAGGTTTGGCGGTGAAAACAGAAGGCTTTTTATGATAGGAAATGAAATCAGCCCTCGAAGACAAAATGTGCGAAAAAAATTTTTTCTAAGCCCCGGGGTCACAATTTCAGCAAAAATCTGAAATTCTCCAATTCTCTCAAAAATGGTGCCAAACTGTTGCAAATTCTCCCCTGAAAGGTTTGGCGGTGGAAACAGAAGCCTATTTATCATAGGAAATGATATCAACCCTCAAAGACAAAACCTGTGAAAAAAAAAATTTTATAAGCCCCGGGGTCACAATTTCAGCAAAAATCTGAAATTCTCCAATTCTCTCAAAAATGGGGCCAAACTGTTGCAAATTCTCCCCTGAAAGGTTTGGCGGTGGAAACAGAAGCCTTTTTATCATAGGAAATGAAATCAGCCCTCGAAGACAAAACGTGCGAAAAAATTTTTTTCTAAGCCCCGGAGTCACAATTTTAGCAAAAATCTGAAATTCTCCAATTCTCTCAAAAATGCTGCCAAACTGTTGCAAATTATCCCCTGAAAGGTTTGGGGGTGGAAACAGAAGCCTTTTTATCATAGGAAATGAAATCAGTCCTTGAAGACAAAACCTGTGAAAAAAAAAATTTCTAAGCCCCGGGGTCACAATTTCAGCAAAAATCTGAAATTCTCCAATTCTCTCAAAAATGGTGCCAAACTGTTGCAAATTCTCCCCTGAAATGTTTGGCGGTGGAAACAGAAGCCTATTTATCATAGGAAATGATATCAACCCTGAAAGACAAAACCTGTGGAAAAAAAATTTTCTAAGCCCCGGGGTCACAATTTCAGCAAAAATCTGAAATTCTCCAATTCTCTCAAAAATGGTGCCAAACTGTTGCAAATTCTCCCCTGAAAGGTTTGGCGGTGGAAACAGAAGCCTTTTTATCATAGGAAATGAAATCAGCCCTCGAAGACAAAACGTGTGAAAAAAATTTTTTCTAAGCCCCGGGGTCACAATTTCAGCAAAAATCTGAAATTCTCCAATTCTCTCAAAAATGGTGCCAAACGGTTGCAAATTCTCCCCTGAAAGGTTTGGCGGTGGAAACAGAAGCCTTTTTATCATAGGAAATGAAATCAGCCCTCGAAGACAAAACCTGTGGGGAAAAAAATTTTCTAAGCCCCGGGGTCACAATTTCAGCAAAAATCTGAAATTCTCCAATTCTCTCAAAAATGGTGCCAAACTCTTGCAAATTCTCCCCTGAAAGGTTTGGCGGTGGAAACAGAAGCCTTTTTATCATAGGAAATGAAATCAGCCCTCGAAGACAAAACCTGTGAAAAAAAAATTTTCTAAGCCCCGGGGTCACAATTTCAGCAAAAATCTGAAATTCTCCAATTCTCTCAAAAATGGTGCCAAACTCTTGCAAATTCTCCCCTGAAAGGTTTGGCGGTGGAAACAGAAGCCTTTTTATCATAGGAAATGAAATCAACCCTCAAAGACAAAAGCTGTGGAAGAAAAAATTTTCTAAGCCCCGGGGTCACAATTTCAGCAAAAATCTGAAATTCTCCAATTCTCTCAAAAATGGTGCCAAACTGTTGCAAATTCTCCCCTGAAAGGTTTGGCGGTGGAAACAGAAGCCTTTTTATCATAGGAAATGAAATCAGCCCTCGAAGACAAAACCTGTGGGGAAAAAAAATTCTAAGCCCCGGGGTCACAATTTCAGCAAAAATCTGAAATTCTCCAATTCTCTCAAAAATGGTGCCAAACTGTTGCAAATTCTCCCCTGAAAGGTTTGGCGGTGGAAACAGAAGGCTTTTTATCATAGGAAATGAAATCAGCCCTCGAAGACAAAATGTGTCAAAAAAAAATTTTTCTAAGCCCCGGGGTCACAATTTCAGCAAAAATCTGAAATTCTCCAATTCTCTCAAAAATGGTGCCAAACTGTTGCAAATTCTCCCCTGAAAGGTTTGGCGGTGGAAACAGAAGGCTTTTTATCATAGGAAATGAAATCAGCCCTCGAAGACAAAACATGTGAAAAAAAAATTTTCTAAGCCCCGGGGTCACAATTTCAGCAAAAATCTGAAATTCTCCAATTCTCTCAAAAATGGTGCCAAACTGTTGCAAATTCTCCCCTGAAAGGTTTGGCGGTGGAAACAGAAGCCTTTTTGTCATACGCCAAGAAATCAGCCCTCGAAGACAAAACCTGTGGGGAAAAAAAATTCTAAGCCCCGGGTCACAATTTCAGCAAAAATCTGAAATTCTCCAATTCTCTCAAAAATGGTGCCAAACTGTTGCAAATTCTCCCCTGAAAGGTTTGGTGGTGGAAACAGAAGCCTAATTATCATAGGAAATGAAATCAACCCTCAAAGACAAAAGCTGTGAAAAAAAAAATTTCTAAGCCCCGGGGTCACAATTTCAGCAAAAATCTGAAATTCTCCAATTCTCTCAAAAATGGTGCCAAACTGTTGCAAATTCTCCCCTGAAAGGTTTGGCGGTGAAAACAGAAGGCTTTTTTATCATAGGAAATGAAATCAGCCCTCGAAAACAAAATTTGTCAAAAAAAAAATTTTCTGAGCCCCGGGGTCACAATTTCAGCAAAAATCTGAAATTCTCCAATTCTCTCAAAAATGGTGCCAAAACTGTTTGCAAATTCTCCCCTGAAAGGTTTGGCGGTGAAAACAGAAGCCTTTTTATCATCGGAAATGAAATCAGCCCTCGAAGACAAAACATGTGGGAAAAAAAAATTCTAAGCCCCGGGGTCACAATTTCAGCAAAAATCTGAAATTCTCCAATTCTCTCAAAAATGGTGCCAAACTGTTGCAAATTCTCCCCTGAAGTTTGGCGGTGGAAACAGAAGCCTTTTTGTCATACGCCAAGAAATCAGCCCTCGAAGACAAAACCTGTGGGGAAAAAAAATTCTAACCCCCGGGGTCACAATTTCAGCAAAAATCTGAAATTCTCCAATTCTCTCAAAAATGGTGCCAAACTGTTGCAAATTCTCCCCTGAAAGGTTTGGCGGTGAAAACAGAAGGCTTTTTATGATAGGAAATGAAATCAGCCCTCGAAGACAAAATGTGCGAAAAAAAATTTTTCTAAGCCCCGGGGTCACAATTTCAGCAAAAATCTGAAATTCTCCAATTGTCTCAAAAATGGTGCCAAACTGTTGCAAATTCTCCCCTGAAAGGTTTGGCGGTGGAAACAGAAGCCTTTTTATCATAGGAAATGAAATCAACCCTCAAAGACAAAAGCTGTGGAAGAAAAAT
The DNA here is from genome assembly GCF_964270895.1 of Podarcis filfolensis. Lineage (NCBI taxonomy): Eukaryota > Metazoa > Chordata > Lepidosauria > Squamata > Lacertidae > Podarcis > Podarcis filfolensis. The sequence goes on from NW_028149393.1 coordinate 14,992, forward strand.
TTTCTAAGCCCCGGGGTCACAATTTCAGCAAAAATCTGAAATTCTCCAATTCTCTCAAAAATGGTGCCAAACTGTTGCAAATTCTCCCCTGAAAGGTTTGGCGGTGGAAACAGAAGCCTATTTATCATAGGAAATGAAATCAACCCTCGAAGACAAAACCTGTGAAAAAAAAATTTCTAACCCCCGGGGTCACAATTTCAGCAAAAATCTGAAATTCTCCAATTCTCTCAAAAATGGTGCCAAACTGTTGCAAATTCTCCCCTGAAAGGTTTGGCGGTGGAAACAGAAGCCTTTTTATCATAGGAAATGAAATCAGCCCTCGAGGACAAAACGTGTGAAAAAAATTTTTTCTAAGCCCCGGGGTCACAATTTCAGCAAAAATCTGAAATTCTCCAATTCTCTCAAAAATGGTGCCAAACTGTTGCAAATTCTCCCCTGAAAGGTTTGGCGGTGGAAACAGAAGCCTTTTTATCATAGGAAATGAAATCAGCCCTCGAAGACAAAACGTGTGAAAAAAAATTTTTCTAAGCCCCGGGGTCACAATTTCAGCAAAAATCTGAAATTCTCCAATTCTCTCAAAAATGGTGCCAAACTGTTGCAAATTCTCCCCTGAAAGGTTTGGCGGTGGAAACAGAAGCCTTTTTATCACAGGAAATGAAATCAGCCCTCGAAGACAAAACCTGTGGGGAAAAAAGTTTCTAACCCCCGGGGTCACAATTTCAGCAAAAATCTGAAATTCTCCAATTCTCTCAAAAATGGTGCCAAACTGTTGCAAAATCTCCCCTGAAAGGTTTGGCGGTGGAAACAGAAGCCTTTTTATCACAGGAAATGAAATCAGCCCTCGAAGACAAAACCTGTGGGGAAAAAAGTTTCTAACCCCCGGGGTCACAATTTCAGCAAAAATCTGAAATTCTCCAATTCTCTCAAAAATGGTGCCAAACTGTTGCAAATTCTCCCCTGAAAGGTTTGGCGGTGGAAACAGAAGCCTATTTATCATAGGAAATGGTATCAACCCTCAAAGACAAAACCTGTGAAAAAAAATTTTTCTAAGCCCCGGGGTCACAATTTCAGCAAAAATCTGAAATTCTCCAATTCTCTCAAAAATGGTGCAAAACTGTTGCAAATTCTCCCCTGAAAGGTTTGGCGGTGGAAACAGAAGCCTTTTTATCATAGGAAATGAAATCAGCCCTCGAAGACAAAACTTGTGGGAAAAAAAATTTCTAAGCCCCAGGGTCACAATTTCAGCAAAAATCTGAAATTCTCCAATTCTCTCAAAAATGGTGCCAAACTGTTGCAAATTCTCCCCTGAAAGGTTTGGCGGTGAAAACAGAAGGATTTTTATGATAGGAAATGAAATCAGCCCTCGAAGACAAAACGTGCGAAAAAAAATTTTTCTAAGCCCCGGGGTCACAATTTCAGCAAAAATCTGAAATTCTCCAATTCTCTAAAAAATGGTGCCAAACTGTTGCAAATTCTCCCCTGAAAGGTTTGGCGGTGGAAACAGAAGCCTATTTATCATAGGAAATGGTATCAACCCTCAAAGACAAAACCTGTGAAAAAAAAATTTTTCTAAGCCCCGGGGTCACAATTTCAGCAAAAATCTGAAATTCTCCAATTCTCTCAAAAATGGTGCCAAACTGTTGCAAATTCTCCCCTGAAAGGTTTGGCGGTGGAAACAGAAGCCTTTTTATCATAGGAAATGAAATCAACCCTCAAAGACAAAAGCTGTGGAAGAAAAATTTTCTAAGCCCCGGGGTCACAATTTCAGCAAAAATCTGAAATTCTCCAATTCTCTCAAAAATGGTGCAAAACTGTTGCAAATTCTCCCCTGAAAGGTTTGGCGGTGGAAACAGAAGCCTATTTATCATAGGAAATGAAATCAACCCTCGAAGACAAAACCTGTGAAAAAAAAATTTCTAACCCCCGGGGTCACAATTTCAGCAAAAATCTGAAATTCTCCAATTCTCTCAAAAATGGTGCCAAACTGTTGCAAATTCTCCCCTGAAAGGTTTGGCGGTGGAAACAGAAGCCTTTTTATCATAGGAAATGAAATCAGCCCTCGAGGACAAAACGTGTGAAAAAAATTTTTTCTAAGCCCCGGGGTCACAATTTCAGCAAAAATCTGAAATTCTCCAATTCTCTCAAAAATGGTGCCAAACTGTTGCGAATTCTCCCCTGAAAGGTTTGGCGGTGAAAACAGAAGGCTTTTTATGATAGGAAATGAAATCAGCCCTCGAAGACAAAATGTGCGAAAAAAAAATTTTCTAAGCCCCGGGGTCACAATTTCAGCAAAAATCTGAAATTCTCCAATTCTCTCAAAAATGGTGCCAAACTGTTGCAAATTCTCCCCTGAAAGGTTTGGCGGTGGAAACAGAAGCCTATTTATCATAGGAAATGATATCAACCCTCAAAGACAAAACCTGTGAAAAAAAAATTTTATAAGCCCCGGGGTCACAATTTCAGCAAAAATCTGAAATTCTCCAATTCTCTCAAAAATGGTGCCAAACTGTTGCAAATTCTCCCCTGAAAGGTTTGGCGGTGGAAACAGAAGCCTTTTTATCATAGGAAATGAAATCAGCCCTCGAAGACAAAACGTGTGAAAAAAAAATTTTCTAAGCCCCGGGGTCACAATTTCAGCAAAAATCTGAAATTCTCCAATTCTCTCAAAAATGGTGCCAAACTGTTGCAAATTCTCCCCTGAAAGGTTTGGCGGTGGAAACAGAAGCCTTTTTATCACAGGAAATGAAATCAGCCCTCGAAGACAAAACCTGTGGGGAAAAAAGTTTCTATCCCCCGGGGTCACAATTTCAGCAAAAATCTGAAATTCTCCAATTCTCTCAAAAATGGTGCCAAACTGTTGCAAATTCTCCCCTGAAAGGTTTGGCGGTGGAAACAGAAGCCTTTTTATCATAGGAAATGAAATCAGCCCTCGAAGACAAAACGTGCGAAAAAAATTTTTTCTAAGCCCCGGAGTCACAATTTCAGCAAAAATCTGAAATTCTCCAATTCTCTCAAAAATTCTGCCAAACTGTTGCAAATTATCCCCTGAAAGGTTTGGGGGTGGAAACAGAAGCCTTTTTATCATAGGAAATGAAATCAGTCCTTGAAGACAAAACCTGTGAAAAAAAAATTTTCTAAGCCCCGGGGTCACAATTTCAGCAAAAATCTGAAATTCTCCAATTCTCTCAAAAATGGTGCCAAACTGTTGCAAATTCTCCCCTGAAAGGTTTGGCGGTGGAAACAGAAGGCTTTTTATCATAGGAAATGAAATCAGCCCTCGAAGACAAAATGTGTCAAAAAAAAAATTTTCTAAGCCCCGGGGTCACAATTTCAGCAAAAATCTGAAATTCTCCAATTCTCTCAAAAATGGTGCCAAACTCTTGCAAATTCTCCCCTGAAAGGTTTGGCGGTGGAAACAGAAGCCTTTTTATCATAGGAAATGAAATCAGCCCTCGAAGACAAAACCTGTGAAAAAAAAAATTTTCTAAGCCCCGGGGTCACAATTTCAGCAAAAATCTGAAATTCTCCAATTCTCTCAAAAATGGTGCCAAACTCTTGCAAATTCTCCCCTGAAAGGTTTGGCGGTGGAAACAGAAGCCTTTTTATCATAGGAAATGAAATCAACCCTCAAAGACAAAAGCTGTGGAAGAAAAATTTTCTAAGCCCCGGGGTCACAATTTCAGCAAAAATCTGAAATTCTCCAATTCTCTCAAAAATGGTGCCAAACTGTTGCAAATTCTCCCCTGAAAGGTTTGGCGGTGGAAACAGAAGCCTATTTATCATAGGAAATGAAATCAACCCTCGAAGACAAAACCTGTGAAAAAAAAATTTCTAACCCCCGGGGTCACAATTTCAGCAAAAATCTGAAATTTTCCAATTCTCTCAAAAATGGTGCCAAACTGTTGCAAATTCTCCCCTGAAAGGTTTGGCGGTGGAAACAGAAGCCTTTTTATCATAGGAAATGAAATCAGCCCTCGAGGACAAAACGTGTGAAAAAAAAATTTTCTAAGCCCCGGGGTCACAATTTCAGCAAAAATCTGAAATTCTCCAATTCTCTCAAAAATGGTGCCAAACTGTTGCAAATTCTCCCCTGAAAGGTTTGGCGGTGAAAACAGAAGGCTTTTTATGATAGGAAATGAAATCAGCCCTCGAAGACAAAATGTGCGAAAAAATTTTTTTCTAAGCCCCGGGGTCACAATTTCAGCAAAAATCTGAAATTCTCCAATTCTCTCAAAAATGGTGCCAAACTGTTGCAAATTCTCCCCTGAAAGGTTTGGCGGTGGAAACAGAAGCCTATTTATCATAGGAAATGATATCAACCCTCAAAGACAAAACCTGTGAAAAAAAAAATTTTATAAGCCCCGGGGTCACAATTTCAGCAAAAATCTGAAATTCTCCAATTCTCTCAAAAATGGTGCCAAACTGTTGCAAATTCTCCCCTGAAAGGTTTGGCGGTGGAAACAGAAGCCTTTTTATCATAGGAAATGAAATCAGCCCTCGAAGACAAAACGTGTGAAAAAAAAATTTTCTAAGCCCCGGGGTCACAATTTCAGCAAAAATCTGAAATTCTCCAATTCTCTCAAAAATGGTGCCAAACTGTTGCAAATTCTCCCCTGAAAGGTTTGGCGGTGGAAACAGAAGCCTATTTATCATAGGAAATGATATCAACCCTCAAAGACAAAACCTGTGAAAAAAAAAATTTTATAAGCCCCGGGGTCACAATTTCAGCAAAAATCTGAAATTCTCCAATTCTCTCAAAAATGGTGCCAAACTGTTGCAAATTCTCCCCTGAAAGGTTTGGCGGTGGAAACAGAAGCCTTTTTATCATAGGAAATGAAATCAGCCCTCGAAGACAAAACGTGTGAAAAAAAAATTTTCTAAGCCCCGGGGTCACAATTTCAGCAAAAATCTGAAATTCTCCAATTCTCTCAAAAATGGTGCCAAACTGTTGCAAATTCTCCCCTGAAAGGTTTGGCGGTGGAAACAGAAGCCTTTTTATCACAGGAAATGAAATCAGCCCTCGAAGACAAAACCTGTGGGGAAAAAAGTTTCTAACCCCCGGGGTCACAATTTCAGCAAAAATCTGAAATTCTCCAATTCTCTCAAAAATGGTGCCAAACTGTTGCAAATTCTCCCCTGAAAGGTTTGGCGGTGGAAACAGAAGCCTTTTTATCATAGGAAATGAAATCAGCCCTCGAAGACAAAACGTGCGAAAAAATTTTTTTCTAAGCCCCGGAGTCACAATTTTAGCAAAAATCTGAAATTCTCCAATTCTCTCAAAAATGCTGCCAAACTGTTGCAAATTCTCCCCTGAAAGGTTTGGCGGTGGAAACAGAAGCCTTTTTATCATAGGAAATGAAATCAGTCCTTGAAGACAAAACCTGTGAAAAAAAAAATTTCTAAGCCCCGGGGTCACAATTTCAGCAAAAATCTGAAATTCTCCAATTCTCTCAAAAATGGTGCCAAACTGTTGCAAATTCTCCCCTGAAAGGTTTGGCGGTGGAAACAGAAGCCTTTTTATCATAGGAAATGAAATCAGCCCTCGAAGACAAAACCTGTGGGGAAAAAAAATTCTAAGCCCCGGGGTCACAATTTCAGCAAAAATCTGAAATTCTCCAATTCTCTCAAAAATGGTGCCAAACTGTTGCAAATTCTCCCCTGAAAGGTTTGGCGGTGGAAACAGAAGGCTTTTTATCATAGGAAATGAAATCAGCCCTCGAAGACAAAATGTGTCAAAAAAAAATTTTTCTAAGCCCCGGGGTCACAATTTCAGCAAAAATCTGAAATTCTCCAATTCTCTCAAAAATGCTGCCAAACTCTTGCAAATTCTCCCCTGAAAGGTTTGGGGTTGGAAAGAGAAGCCTTTTTATCATCAGAAATGAAATCAGCCCTCGAAGACAAAACATGTGAAAAAAAAATTTTCTAAGCCCCGGGGTCACAATTTCAGCAAAAATCTGAAATTCTCCAATTCTCTCAAAAATGGTGCCAAACTGTTGCAAATTCTCCCCTGAAAGGTTTGGCGGTGGAAACAGAAGCCTTTTTGTCATACGCCAAGAAATCAGCCCTCGAAGACAAAACCTGTGGGGAAAAAAAATTCTAAGCCCCGGGTCACAATTTCAGCAAAAATCTGAAATTCTCCAATTCTCTCAAAAATGGTGCCAAACTGTTGCAAATTCTCCCCTGAAAGGTTTGGCGGTGGAAACAGAAGCCTATTTATCATAGGAAATGAAATCAACCCTCAAAGACAAAAGCTGTGGAAAAAAAAATTTCTAAGCCCCGGGGTCACAATTTCAGCAAAAATCTGAAATTCTCCAATTCTCTCAAAAATGGTGCCAAACTGTTGCAAATTCTCCCCTGAAAGGTTTGGCGGTGAAAACAGAAGGCTTTTTATCATAGGAAATGAAATCAGCCCTCGAAGACAAAATTTGTCAAAAAAAAATTTTTCTGAGCCCCGGGGTCACAATTTCAGCAAAAATCTGAAATTCTCCAAATTCTCTCAAAAATGGTGCCAAACTGTTGCAAATTCTCCCCTGAAAGGTTTGGCGGTGGAAACAGAAGCCTTTTTATCATAGGAAATGAAATCAGCCCTCGAGGACAAAAACGTGTGAAAAAAATTTTTTCTAAGCCCCGGGGTCACAATTTCAGCAAAACTCTGAAATTCTCCAATTCTCTCAAAAATGGTGCCAAACTGTTGCAAATTCTCCCCTGAAAGGTTTGGCGGTGGAAACAGAAGCCTTTTTATCATAGGAAATGAAATCAGCCCTCGAGGACAAAACGTGTGAAAAAAAATTTTTTCTAAGCCCCGGGGTCACAATTTCAGCAAAACTCTGAAATTCTCCAATTCTCTCAAAAATGGTGCCAAACTGTTGCAAATTCTCCCCTGAAAGGTTTGGCGGTGGAAACAGAAGCCTTTTTATCATAGGAAATGAAATCAGCCCTCGAAGACAAAACGTGTGAAAAAAAATTTTTCTAAGCCCCGGGGTCACAATTTCAGCAAAAATCTGAAATTCTCCAATTCTCTCAAAAATGGTGCCAAACTGTTGCAAATTCTCCCCTGAAAGGTTTGGCGGTGGAAACAGAAGGCTTTTTATCATAGGAAATGAAATCAGCCCTCGAAGACAAAACATGTGGGAAAAAAAATTCTAAGCCCCGGGGTCACAATTTCAGCAAAAATCTGAAATTCTCCAATTCTCTCAAAAATGGTGCCAAACTGTTGCAAATTCTCCCCTGAAAGGTTTGGCGGTGGAAACAGAAGGCTTTTTATCATAGGAAATGAAATCAGCCCTCGAAGACAAAACATGTGGGAAAAAAAATTCTAAGCCCCGGGGTCACAATTTCAGCAAAAATCTGAAATTCTCCAATTCTCTCAAAAATGGTGCCAAACTGTTGCAAATTCTCCCCTGAAAGGTTTGGCGGTGGAAACAGAAGCCTTTTTATCACAGGAAATGAAATCAGCCCTCGAAGACAAAACCTGTGGGGAAAAAAGTTTCTAACCCCCGGGGTCACAATTTCAGCAAAAATCTGAAATTCTCCAATTCTCTCAAAAATGGTGCCAAACTGTTGCAAATTCTCCCCTGAAAGGTTTGGCGGTGGAAACAGAAGGCTTTTTATCATAGGAAATGAAATCAGCCCTCGAAGACAAAACATGTGGGAAAAAAAATTCTAAGCCCCGGGGTCACAATTTCAGCAAAAATCTGAAATTCTCCAATTCTCTCAAAAATGGTGCCAAACTGTTGCAAATTCTCCCCTGAAACGTTTGGCGGTGAAAACAGAAGGCTTTTTATGATAGGAAATGAAATCAGCCCTCGAAGACAAAATGTGCGAAAAAATTTTTTTCTAAGCCCCGGGGTCACAATTTCAGCAAAACTCTGAAATTCTCCAATTCTCTCAAAAATGGTGCCAAACTGTTGCAAATTCTCCCCTGAAAGGTTTGGCGGTGGAAACAGAAGCCTTTTTATCATAGGAAATGAAATCAGCCCTCGAGGACAAAACGTGTGAAAAAAATTTTTTCTAAGCCCCGGGGTCACAATTTCAGCAAAAATCTGAAATTCTCCAATTCTCTCAAAAATGGTGCCAAACTGTTGCAAATTCTCCCCTGAAAGGTTTGGCGGTGGAAACAGAAGCCTTTTTATCATAGGAAATGAAATCAGCCCTCGAAGACAAAACGTGTGAAAAAAAATTTTTCTAAGCCCCGGGGTCACAATTTCAGCAAAAATCTGAAATTCTCCAATTCTCTCAAAAATGGTGCCAAACTGTTGCAAATTCTCCCCTGAAAGGTTTGGCGGTGGAAACAGAAGCCTTTTTATCACAGGAAATGAAATCAGCCCTCGAAGACAAAACCTGTGGGGAAAAAAGTTTCTAACCCCCGGGGTCACAATTTCAGCAAAAATCTGAAATTCTCCAATTCTCTCAAAAATGGTGCCAAACTGTTGCAAAATCTCCCCTGAAAGGTTTGGCGGTGGAAACAGAAGCCTTTTTATCACAGGAAATGAAATCAGCCCTCGAAGACAAAACCTGTGGGGAAAAAAGTTTCTAACCCCCGGGGTCACAATTTCAGCAAAAATCTGAAATTCTCCAATTCTCTCAAAAATGGTGCCAAACTGTTGCAAATTCTCCCCTGAAAGGTTTGGCGGTGGAAACAGAAGCCTTTTTATCATAGGAAATGAAATCAGCCCTCGAAGACAAAACGTGCGAAAAAAATTTTTTCTAAGCCCCGGAGTCACAATTTTAGCAAAAATCTGAAATTCTCCAATTCTCTCAAAAATGGTGCCAAACTGTTGCAAATTCTCCCCTGAAAGCTTTGGCGGTGGAAACAGAAGCCTATTTATCATAGGAAATGAAATCAGTCCTTGAAGACAAAACCTGTGAAAAAAAATTTTTCTAAGCCCCGGGGTCACAATTTCAGCAAAAATCTGAAATTCTCCAATTCTCTCAAAAATGGTGCCAAACTGTTGCAAATTCTCCCCTGAAAGGTTTGGCGGTGGAAACAGAAGCCTATTTATCATAGGAAATGATATCAACCCTGAAAGACAAAACCTGTGGGAAAAAAAAATTTCTAAGCCCCGGGGTCACAATTTCAGCAAAAATCTGAAATTCTCCAATTCTCTCAAAAATGGTGCCAAACTGTTGCAAATTCTCCCCTGAAAGGTTTGGCGGTGGAAACAGAAGCCTTTTTATCATAGGAAATGAAATCAGCCCTCGAAGACAAAACGTGTGAAAAATTTTTTTTCTAAGCCCCGGGGTCACAATTTCAGCAAAAATCTGAAATTCTCCAATTCTCTCAAAAATGGTGCCAAACGGTTGCAAATTCTCCCCTGAAAGGTTTGGCGTTGGAAACAGAAGCCTTTTTATCATAGGAAATGAAATCAGCCCTCAAAGACAAAACCTGTGGGGAAAAAAATTTCTAAGCCCCGGGGTCACAATTTCAGCAAAAATCTGAAATTCTCCAATTCTCTCAAAAATGGTGCCAAACTGTTGCAAATTCTCCCCTGAAAGGTTTGGCGGTGGAAACAGAAGGCTTTTTATGATAGGAAATGAAATCAGCCCTCGAAGACAAAACGTGCGAAAAAAAATTTTTCTAAGCCCCGGGGTCACAATTTCAGCAAAAATCTGAAATTCTCCAATTCTCTCAAAAATGGTGCCAAACTGTTGCAAATTCTCCCCTGAAAGGTTTGGCGGTGGAAACAGAAGCCTTTTTATCAGAGGAAATGAAATCAGCCCTCGAAGACAAAACCTGTGGGGAAAAAAGTTTCTAACCCCGGGGTCACAATTTCAGCAAAAATCTGAAATTCTCCAATTCTCTCAAAAATGGTGCCAAACTGTTGCAAAATCTCCCCTGAAAGGTTTGGCGGTGGAAACAGAAGCCTTTTTATCACAGGAAATGAAATCAGCCCTCGAAGACAAAACCTGTGGGGAAAAAAGTTTCTAACCCCCGGGGTCACAATTTCAGCAAAAATCTGAAATTCTCCAATTCTCTCAAAATGGTGCCAAACTGTTGCAAATTCTCCCCTGAAAGGTTTGGCGGTGGAAACAGAAGCCTTTTTATCATAGGAAATGAAATCAGCCCTCGAAGACAAAACGTGCGAAAAAATTTTTTTTCTAAGCCCCGGAGTCACAATTTTAGCAAAAATCTGAAATTCTCCAATTCTCTCAAAAATGGTGCCAAACTGTTGCAAATTCTCCCCTGAAAGCTTTGGCGGTGGAAACAGAAGCCTATTTATCATAGGAAATGAAATCAGTCCTTGAAGACAAAACCTGTGAAAAAAAATTTTTCTAAGCCCCGGGGTCACAATTTCAGCAAAAATCTGAAATTCTCCAATTCTCTCAAAAATGGTGCCAAACTGTTGCAAATTCTCGCCTGAAAGGTTTGGCGGTGGAAACAGAAGCCTATTTATCATAGGAAATGATATCAACCCTGAAAGACAAAACCTGTGGGAAAAAAAAATTTCTAAGCCCCGGGGTCACAATTTCAGCAAAAATCTGAAATTCTCCAATTCTCTCAAAAATGGTGCCAAACTGTTGCAAATTCTCCCCTGAAAGGTTTGGCGGTGGAAACAGAAGCCTTTTTATCATAGGAAATGAAATCAGCCCTCGAAGACAAAACGTGTGAAAAATTTTTTTTCTAAGCCCCGGGGTCACAATTTCAGCAAAAATCTGAAATTCTCCAATTCTCTCAAAAATGGTGCCAAACGGTTGCAAATTCTCCCCTGAAAGGTTTGGCGTTGGAAACAGAAGCCTTTTTATCATAGGAAATGAAATCAGCCCTCAAAGACAAAACCTGTGGGGAAAAAAAATTTCTAAGCCCCGGGGTCACAATTTCAGCAAAAAATCTGAAATTCTCCAATTCTCTCAAAAATGGTGCCAAACTGTTGCAAATTCTCCCCTGAAAGGTTTGGCGGTGGAAACAGAAGGCTTTTTATGATAGGAAATGAAATCAGCCCTCGAAGACAAAACGTGCGAAAAAAAATTTTTCTAAGCCCCGGGGTCACAATTTCAGCAAAAATCTGAAATTCTCCAATTCTCTAAAAAATGGTGCCAAACTGTTGCAAATTCTCCCCTGAAAGGTTTGGCGGTGGAAACAGAAGCCTATTTATCATAGGAAATGGTATCAACCCTCAAAGACAAAACCTGTGAAAAAAAAATTTTCTAAGCCCCGGGGTCACAATTTCAGCAAAAATCTGAAATTCTCCAATTCTCTCAAAAATGGTGCCAAACTGTTGCAAATTCTCCCCTGAAAGGTTTGGCGGTGGAAACAGAAGCCTTTTTATCATAGGAAATGGTATCAACCCTCAAAGACAAAACCTGTGAAAAAAAAAATTTTCTAAGCCCCGGGGTCACAATTTCAGCAAAAATCTGAAATTCTCCAATTCTCTCAAAAATGGTGCCAAACTGTTGCAAATTCTCCCCTGAAAGGTTTGGCGGTGGAAACAGAAGCCTTTTTATCATAGGAAATGAAATCAACCCTCAAAGACAAAAGCTGTGGAAGAAAAATTTTCTAAGCCCCGGGGTCACAATTTCAGCAAAAATCTGAAATTCTCCAATTCTCTCAAAAATGGTGCAAAACTGTTGCAAATTCTGCCCTGAAAGGTTTGGCGGTGGAAACAGAAGCCTATTTATCATAGGAAATGAAATCAACCCTCGAAGACAAAACCTGTGAAAAAAAAATTTCTAACCCCCGGGGTCACAATTTCAGCAAAAATCTGAAATTTTCCAATTCTCTCAAAAATGGTGCCAAACTGTTGCAAATTCTCCCCTGAAAGGTTTGGCGGTGGAAACAGAAGCCTTTTTATCATAGGAAATGAAATCAGCCCTCGAGGACAAAACGTGTGAAAAAAAATTTTTCTAAGCCCCGGGGTCACAATTTCAGCAAAAATCTGAAATTCTCCAATTCTCTCAAAAATGGTGCCAAACTGTTGCAAATTCTCCCCTGAAAGGTTTGGCGGTGGAAACAGAAGCCTTTTTATCACAGGAAATGAAATCAGCCCTCGAAGACAAAACCTGTGGGGAAAAAAGTTTCTAACCCCCGGGGTCACAATTTCAGCAAAAATCTGAAATTCTCCAATTCTCTCAAAAATGGTGCCAAACTGTTGCAAATTCTCCCCTGAAAGGTTTGGCGGTGGAAACAGAAGCCTTTTTATCATAGGAAATGAAATCAGCCCTCGAAGACAAAACGTGCGAAAAAAATTTTTTCTAAGCCCCGGAGTCACAATTTTAGCAAAAATCTGAAATTCTCCAATTCTCTCAAAAATGCTGCCAAAATGTTGCAAATTATCCCCTGAAAGGTTTGGCGGTGGAAACAGAAGCCTTTTTATCATAGGAAATGAAATCAGTCCTTGAAGACAAAACCTGTGAAAAAAATTTTTTCTAAGCCCCGGGGTCATAATTTCAGCAAAAATCTGAAATTCTCCAATTCTCTCAAAAATGGTGCCAAACTGTTGCAAATTCTCCCCTGAAAGGTTTGGCGGTGGAAACAGAAGCCTATTTATCATAGGAAATGATATCAACCCTGAAAGACAAAACCTGTGGAAAAAAAAATTTTTTTCTAAGCCCCGGGGTCACAATTTCAGCAAAAATCTGAAATTCTCCAATTCTCTCAAAAATGGTGCCAAACTGTTGCAAATTCTCCCCTGAAAGGTTTGGCGGTGGAAACAGAAGGCTTTTTATCATAGGAAATGAAATCAGCCCTCGAAGACAAAACATGTGGGAAAAAAAATTCTAAGCCCCGGGGTCACAATTTCAGCAAAAATCTGAAATTCTCCAATTCTCTCAAAAATGGTGCCAAACTGTTGCAAATTCTCCCCTGAAAGGTTTGGCGGTGGAAACAGAAGCCTTTTTATCACAGGAAATGAAATCAGCCCTCGAAGACAAAACCTGTGGGGAAAAAAGTTTCTAACCCCCGGGGTCACAATTTCAGCAAAAATCTGAAATTCTCCAATTCTCTCAAAAATGGTGCCAAACTGTTGCAAATTCTCCCCTGAAAGGTTTGGCGGTGGAAACAGAAGGCTTTTTATCATAGGAAATGAAATCAGCCCTCGAAGACAAAACATGTGGGAAAAAAAATTCTAAGCCCCGGGGTCACAATTTCAGCAAAAATCTGAAATTCTCCAATTCTCTCAAAAATGGTGCCAAACTGTTGCAAATTCTCCCCTGAAACGTTTGGCGGTGAAAACAGAAGGCTTTTTATGATAGGAAATGAAATCAGCCCTCGAAGACAAAATGTGCGAAAAAATTTTTTTCTAAGCCCCGGGGTCACAATATCAGCAAAAATCTGAAATTCTCCAATTCTCTCAAAAATGGTGCCAAACTGTTGCAAATTCTCCCCTGAAAGGTTTGGCGGTGGAAACAGAAGCCTTTTTATCATAGGAAATGAAATCAGCCCTCGAGGACAAAACGTGTGAAAAAAATTTTTTCTAAGCCCCGGGGTCACAATTTCAGCAAAAATCTGAAATTCTCCAATTCTCTCAAAAATGGTGCCAAACTGTTGCAAATTCTCCCCTGAAAGGTTTGGCAGTGAAAACAGAAGGCTTTTTATGATAGGAAATGAAATCAGCCCTCGAAGACAAAATGTGCGAAAAAAATTTTTTCTAAGCCCCGGGGTCACAATTTCAGCAAAAATCTGAAATTCTCCAATTCTCTCAAAAATGGTGCCAAACTGTTGCAAATTCTCCCCTGAAAGGTTTGGCGGTGGAAACAGAAGCCTATTTATCATAGGAAATGATATCAACCCTCAAAGACAAAACCTGTGAAAAAAAAATTTTATAAGCCCCGGGGTCACAATTTCAGCAAAAATCTGAAATTCTCCAATTCTCTCAAAAATGGTGGCAAACTGTTGCAAATTCTCCCCTGAAAGGTTTGGCGGTGGAAACAGAAGCCTTTTTATCATAGGAAATGAAATCAGCCCTCGAAGACAAAACGTGTGAAAAAAAATTTTTCTAAGCCCCGGGGTCACAATTTCAGCAAAAATCTGAAATTCTCCAATTCTCTCAAAAATGGTGCCAAACTGTTGCAAATTCTCCCCTGAAAGGTTTGGCGGTGGAAACAGAAGCCTATTTATCATAGGAAATGATATCAACCCTGAAAGACAAAACCTGTGGAAAAAAAAATTTTCTAAGCCCCGGGGTCACAATTTCAGCAAAAATCTGAAATTCTCCAATTCTCTCAAAAATGGTGCCAAACTGTTGCAAATTCTCCCCTGAAAGGTTTGGCGGTGGAAACAGAAGCCTTTTTATCATAGGAAATGAAATCAGCCCTCGAAGACAAAACGTGTGAAAAAATTTTTTTCTAAGCCCCGGGGTCACAATTTCAGCAAAAATCTGAAATTCTCCAATTCTCTCAAAAATGGTGCCAAACGGTTGCAAATTCTCCCCTGAAAGGTTTGGCGGTGGAAACAGAAGCCTTTTTATCATAGGAAATGAAATCAGCCCTCGAAGACAAAACCTGTGGGGAAAAAAATTTCTAAGCCCCGGGGTCACAATTTCAGCAAAAATCTGAAATTCTCCAATTCTCTCAAAAATGGTGCCAAACTGTTGCAAATTCTCCCCTGAAAGGTTTGGTGGTGGAAACAGAAGGCTTTTTATCATAGGAAATGAAATCAGCCCTCGAAGACAAAATGTGTCAAAAAAAAATTTTTCTAAGCCCCGGGGTCACAATTTCAGCAAAAATCTGAAATTCTCCAATTCTCTCAAAAATGGTGCCAAACTCTTGCAAATTCTCCCCTGAAAGGTTTGGCGGTGGAAACAGAAGCCTTTTTATCATCGGAAATGAAATCAGCCCTCGAAGACAAAACATGTGAAAAAAAAATTTTCTAAGCCCCGGGGTCACAATTTCAGCAAAAATCTGAAATTCTCCAATTCTCTCAAAAATGGTGCCAAACTGTTGCAAATTCTCCCCTGAAAGGTTTGGCGGTGGAAACAGAAGCCTTTTTGTCATACGCCAAGAAATCAGCCCTCGAAGACAAAACCTGTGGGGGAAAAAAATTCTAAGCCCCGGGGTCACAATTTCAGCAAAAATCTGAAATTCTCCAATTCTCTCAAAAATGGTGCCAAACTGTTGCAAATTCTCCCCTGAAAGGTTTGGCGGTGGAAACAGAAGCCTATTTATCATAGGAAATGAAATCAACCCTCAAAGACAAAAGCTGTGAAAAAAAAAATTTCTAAGCCCCGGGGTCACAATTTCAGCAAAAATCTGAAATTCTCCAATTCTCTCAAAAATGGTGCCAAACTGTTGCAAATTCTCCCCTGAAAGGTTTGGCGGTGAAAACAGAAGGCTTTTTATCATAGGAAATGAAATCAGCCCTCGAAGACAAAATTTGTCAAAAAAACATTTTGCTGAGCCCCGGGGTCACAATTTCAGCAAAAATCTGAAATTCTCCAATTCTCTCAAAAATGGTGCCAAACTGTTGCAAATTCTCCCCTGAAAGGTTTGGCGGTGAAAACAGAAGGCTTTTTATCATCGGAAATGAAATCAGCCCTCGAAGACAAAACATGTGGGAAAAAAAATTCTAAGCCCCGGGGTCACAATTTCAGCAAAAATCTGAAATTCTCCAATTCTCTCAAAAATGGTGCCAAACTGTTGCAAATTCTCCCCTGAAAGGTTTGGCGGTGGAAACAGAAGGCTTTTTATGATAGGAAATGAAATCAGCCCTCGAAGACAAAATGTGCGAAAAAAAATTTTTCTAAGCCCCGGGGTCACAATTTCAGCAAAAATCTGAAATTCTCCAATTCTCTCAAAAATGGTGCCAAACTGTTGCAAATTCTCCCCTGAAAGGTTTGGCGGTGGAAACAGAAGCCTATTTATCATAGGAAATGATATCAACCCTCAAAGACAAAACTTGTGGAAAAAAAAATTTTATAAGCCCCGGCGTCACAATTTCAGCAAAAATCTGAAATTCTCCAATTCTCTCAAAAATGGTGCCAAACTGTTGTAATTCTCCCATGAAAGGTTTGGCGGTGGAAACAGAAGCCTTTTTATCATAGGAAATGAAATCAGCCCTCGAAGACAAAACCTGTGGGGAAAAAAGTTTCTAACCCCCGGGGTCACAATTTCAGCAAAAATCTGAAATTCTCCAATTCTCTCAAAAATGGTGCCAAACTGTTGCAAAATCTCCCCTGAAAGGTTTGGCGGTGGAAACAGAAGGCTTTTTATCATAGGAAATGAAATCAGCCCTCGAAGACAAAACGTGCGAAAAAAAATTTTTCTAAGCCCCGGAGTCACAATTTTAGCAAAAATCTGAAATTCTCCAATTCTCTCAAAAATGCTGCCAAACTGTTGCAAATTATCCCCTGAAAGTTTGGCGGTGGAAACAGAAGCCTTTTTATCATAGGAAATGAAATCAGTCCTTGAAGACAAAACCTGTGAAAAAAAAATTTTTTAAGCCCCGGGGTCACAATTTCAGCAAAAATCTGAAATTCTCCAATTCTCTCAAAAATGGTGCCAAACTGTTGCAAATTCTCCCCTGAAAGGTTTGGCGGTGGAAACAGAAGCCTATTTATCATAGGAAATGATATCAACCCTGAAAGACAAAACCTGTGGAAAAAAAAATTTTCTAAGCCCCGGGGTCACAATTTCAGCAAAAATCTGAAATTCTCCAATTCTCTCAAAAATGGTGCCAAACTGTTGCAAATTCTCCCCTGAAAGGTTTGGCGGTGGAAACAGAAGCCTTTTTATCATAGGAAATGAAATCAGCCCTCGAAGACAAAACGTGTGAAAAAAAATTTTTCTAAGCCCCGGGGTCACAATTTCAGCAAAAATCTGAAATTCTCCAATTCTCTCAAAAATGGTGCCAAACTGTTGCAAATTCTCCCCTGAAAGGTTTGGCGGTGGAAACAGAAGCCTTTTTATCACAGGAAATGAAATCAGCCCTCGAAGACAAAACGTGTGGGGAAAAAAGTTTCTAACCCCCGGGGTCACAATTTCAGCAAAAATCTGAAATTCTCCAATTCTCTCAAAAATGGTGCCAAACTGTTGCAAATTCTCCCCTGAAAGGTTTGGCGGTGGAAACAGAAGCCTTTTTATCATAGGAAATGAAATCAGCCCTCGAAGACAAAACGTGCGAAAAAAAATTTTTCTAAGCCCCGGAGTCACAATTTTAGCAAAAATCTGAAATTCTCCAATTCTCTCAAAAATGCTGCCAAACTGTTGCAAATTCTCCCCTGAAAGGTTTGGCGGTGGGAACAGAAGGCTTTTTATCATAGGAAATGAAATCAGTCCTTGAAGACAAAACCTGTGAAAAAAAATTTTTCTAAGCCCCGGGGTCACAATTTCAGCAAAAATCTGAAATTCTCCAATTCTCTCAAAAATGGTGCCAAACTGTTGCAAATTCTCCCCTGAAAGGTTTGGCGGTGGAAACAGAAGACTATTTATCATAGGAAATGATATCAACCCTGAAAGACAAAACCTGTGGAAAAAAAAATTTTCTAAGCCCCGGGGTCACAATTTCAGCAAAAATCTGAAATTCTCCAATTCTCTCAAAAATGGTGCCAAACTGTTGCAAATTCTCCCCTGAAAGGTTTGGCGGTGGAAACAGAAGCCTTTTTATCATAGGAAATGAAATCAGCCCTCGAAGACAAAACCTGTGGGGAAAAAAGTTTCTAACCCCCGGGGTCACAATTTCAGCAAAAATCTGAAATTCTCCAATTCTCTCAAAAATGGTGCCAAACTGTTGCAAATTCTCCCCTGAAAGGTTTGGCGGTGGAAACAGAAGCCTTTTTCTCATAGGAAATGAAATCAGCCCTCGAAGACAAAACGTGCGAAAAAAATTTTTTCTAAGCCCCGGAGTCACAATTTTAGCAAAAATCTGAAATTCTCCAATTCTCTCAAAAATGCTGCCAAACTGTTGCAAATTATCCCCTGAAAGGTTTGGCGGTGGAAACAGAAGCCTTTTTATCATAGGAAATGAAATCAACCCTCAAAGACAAAAGCTGTGAAAAAAAAATTTTCTAAGCCCCGGGGTCACAATTTCAGCAAAAATCTGAAATTCTCCAATTCTCTCAAAAATGGTGCCAAACTGTTGCAAATTCTCCCCTGAAAGGTTTGGCGGTGGAAACAGAAGCCTATTTATCATAGGAAATGATATCAACCCTGAAAGACAAAACCTGTGGGAAAAAAATTTTTCTAAGCCCCGGGGTCACAATTTCAGCAAAAATCTGAAATTCTCCAATTCTCTCAAAAATGGTGCCAAACTGTTGCAAATTCTCCCCTGAAAGGTTTGGCGGTGGAAACAGAAGCCTTTTTATCATAGGAAATGAAATCAGCCCTCGAAGACAAAACGTGTGAAAAAATTTTTTTCTAAGCCCCGGGGTCACAATTTCAGCAAAAATCTGAAATTCTCCAATTCTCTCAAAAATGGTGCCAAACGGTTGCAAATTCTCCCCTGAAAGGTTTGGCGGTGGAAACAGAAGCCTTTTTATCATAGGAAATGAAATCAGCCCTCGAAGACAAAACCTGTGGGGAAAAAAAATTCTAAGCCCCGGGGTCACAATTTCAGCAAAAATCTGAAATTCTCCAATTCTCTCAAAAATGGTGCCAAACTGTTGCAAATTCTCCCCTGAAAGGTTTGGCGGTGGAAACAGAAGGCTTTTTATCATAGGAAATGAAATCAGCCCTCGAAGACAAAATGTGTCAAAAAAAATTTTTTCTAAGCACCGGGGTCACAATTTCAGCAAAAATCTGAAATTCTCCAATTCTCTCAAAAATGGTGCCAAACTCTTGCAAATTCTCCCCTGAAAGGTTTGGCGGTGGAAACAGAAGCCTTTTTATCATCGGAAATGAAATCAGCCCTCGAAGACAAAACATGTGAAAAAAAAATTTTCTAAGCCCCGGGGTCACAATTTCAGCAAAAATCTGAAATTCTCCAATTCTCTCAAAAATGGTGCCAAACTGTTGCAAATTCTCCCCTGAAAGGTTTGGCGGTGGAAACAGAAGCCTTTTTATCATAGGAAATGAAATCAGCCCTCGAAGACAAAACCTGTGGGGAAAAAAGTTTCTAACCCCCGGGGTCACAATTTCAGCAAAAATCTGAAATTCTCCAATTCTCTCAAAAATGGTGCCAAACTGTTGCAAATTCTCCCCTGAAAGGTTTGGCGGTGGAAACAGAAGCCTTTTTATCATAGGAAATGAAATCAGCCCTCGAAGACAAAACGTGCGAAAAAAATTTTTTCTAAGCCCCGGAGTCACAATTTTAGCAAAAATCTGAAATTCTCCAATTCTCTCAAAAAAGCTGCCAAACTGTTGCAAATTATCCCCTGAAAGGTTTGGCGGTGGAAACAGAAGCCTTTTTATCATAGGAAATGAAATCAACCCTCAAAGACAAAAGCTGTGAAAAAAAAATTTTCTAAGCCCCGGGGTCACAATTTCAGCAAAAATCTGAAATTCTCCAATTCTCTCAAAAATGGTGCCAAACTGTTGCAAATTCTCCCCTGAAAGGTTTGGCGGTGGAAACAGAAGCCTATTTATCATAGGAAATGATATCAACCCTGAAAGACAAAACCTGTGGGGAAAAAATTTTTCTAAGCCCCGGGGTCACAATTTCAGCAAAAATCTGAAATTCTCCAATTCTCTCAAAAATGGTGCCAAACTGTTGCAAATTCTCCCCTGAAAGGTTTGGCGGTGGAAACAGAAGCCTTTTTATCATAGGAAATGAAATCAGCCCTCGAAGACAAAACGTGTGAAAAAAATTTTTTCTAAGCCCCGGGGTCACAATTTCAGCAAAAATCTGAAATTCTCCAATTCTCTCAAAAATGGTGCCAAACGGTTGCAAATTCTCCCCTGAAAGGTTTGGCGGTGGAAACAGAAGCCTTTTTATCATAGGAAATGAAATCAGCCCTCGAAGACAAAACCTGTGGGGGAAAAAAATTCTAAGCCCCGGGGTCACAATTTCAGCAAAAATCTGAAATTCTCCAATTCTCTCAAAAATGGTGCCAAACTGTTGCAAATTCTCCCCTGAAAGGTTTGGCGGTGGAAACAGAAGGCTTTTTATCATAGGAAATGAAATCAGCCCTCGAAGACAAAATGTGTCAAAAAATTTTTTTTCTAAGCCCCGGGGTCACAATTTCAGCAAAAATCTGAAATTCTCCAATTCTCTCAAAAATGGTGCCAAACTCTTGCAAATTCTCCCCTGAAAGGTTTGGCGGTGGAAACAGAAGCCTTTTTATCATCGGAAATGAAATCAGCCCTCGAAGACAAAACATGTGAAAAAAAAATTTTCTAAGCCCCGGGGTCACAATTTCAGCAAAAATCTGAAATTCTCCAATTCTCTCAAAAATGGTGCCAAACTGTTGCAAATTCTCCCCTGAAAGGTTTGGCGGTGGAAACAGAAGCCTTTTTGTCATACGCCAAGAAATCAGCCCTCGAAGACAAAACCTGTGGGGAAAAAAAATTCTAAGCCCCGGGGTCACAATTTCAGCAAAAATCTGAAATTCTCCAATTCTCTCAAAAATGGTGCCAAACTGTTGCAAATTCTCCCCTGAAAGGTTTGGCGGTGGAAACAGAAGCCTATTTATCATAGGAAATGAAATCAACCCTCAAAGACAAAAGCTGTGAAAAAAAAAATTTCTAAGCCCCGGGGTCACAATTTCAGCAAAAATCTGAAATTCTCCAATTCTCTCAAAAATGGTGCCAAACTGTTGCAAATTCTCCCCTGAAAGGTTTGGCGGTGAAAACAGAAGCCTTTTTATCATAGGAAATGAAATCAGCCCTCGAAGACAAAACGTGTGAAAAAAAATTTTTCTAAGCCCCGGGGTCACAATTTCAGCAAAAATCTGAAATTCTCCAATTCTCTCAAAAATGGTGCCAAACTGTTGCAAATTCTCCCCTGAAAGGTTTGGCGGTGGAAACAGAAGCCTTTTTCTCATAGGAAATGAAATCAGCCCTCGAAGACAAAACGTGCGAAAAAATTTTTTTCTAAGCCCCGGAGTCACAATTTTAGCAAAAATCTGAAATTCTCCAATTCTCTCAAAAATGCTGCCAAACTGTTGCAAATTATCCCCTGAAAGGTTTGGCGGTGGAAACAGAAGCCTTTTTATCATAGGAAATGAAATCAACCCTCAAAGACAAAAGCTGTGAAAAAAAAATTTTCTAAGCCCCGGGGTCACAATTTCAGCAAAAATCTGAAATTCTCCAATTCTCTCAAAAATGGTGCCAAACTGTTGCAAATTCTCCCCTGAAAGGTTTGGCGGTGGAAACAGAAGCCTATTTATCATAGGAAATGATATCAACCCTGAAAGACAAAACCTGTGGGAAAAAAATTTTTCTAAGCCCCGGGGTCACAATTTCAGCAAAAATCTGAAATTCTCCAATTCTCTCAAAAATGGTGCCAAACTGTTGCAAATTCTCCCCTGAAAGGTTTGGCGGTGGAAACAGAAGCCTTTTTATCATAGGAAATGAAATCAGCCCTCGAAGACAAAACGTGTGAAAAATTTTTTTTCTAAGCCCCGGGGTCACAATTTCAGCAAAAATCTGAAATTCTCCAATTCTCTCAAAAATGGTGCCAAACGGTTGCAAATTCTCCCCTGAAAGGTTTGGCGGTGGAAACAGAAGCCTTTTTATCATAGGAAATGAAATCAGCCCTCGAAGACAAAACCTGTGGGGAAAAAAAAATTCTAAGCCCCGGGGTCACAATTTCAGCAAAAATCTGAAATTCTCCAATTCTCTCAAAAATGGTGCCAAACTGTTGCAAATTCTCCCCTGAAAGGTTTGGCGGTGGAAACAGAAGGCTTTTTATCATAGGAAATGAAATCAGCCCTCGAAGACAAAATGTGTCAAAAAAAAATTTTTCTAAGCACCGGGGTCACAATTTCAGCAAAAATCTGAAATTCTCCAATTCTCTCAAAAATGGTGCCAAACTCTTGCAAATTCTCCCCTGAAAGGTTTGGCGGTGGAAACAGAAGCCTTTTTATCATCGGAAATGAAATCAGCCCTCGAAGACAAAACATGTGAAAAAAAAATTTTCTAAGCCCCGGGGTCACAATTTCAGCAAAAATCTGAAATTCTCCGATTCTCTCAAAAATGGTGCCAAACTGTTGCAAATTCTCCCCTGAAAGGTTTGGCGGTGGAAACAGAAGCCTTTTTATCATAGGAAATGAAATCAGCCCTCGAAGACAAAACCTGTGGGGAAAAAAGTTTCTAACCCCCGGGGTCACAATTTCAGCAAAAATCTGAAATTCTCCAATTCTCTCAAAAATGGTGCCAAACTGTTGCAAATTCTCCCCTGAAAGGTTTGGCGGTGGAAACAGAAGCCTTTTTATCATAGGAAATGAAATCAGCCCTCGAAGACAAAACGTGCGAAAAAAATTTTTTCTAAGCCCCGGAGTCACAATTTTAGCAAAAATCTGAAATTCTCCAATTCTCTCAAAAATGCTGCCAAACTGTTGCAAATTATCCCCTGAAAGGTTTGGCGGTGGAAACAGAAGCCTTTTTATCATAGGAAATGAAATCAACCCTCAAAGACAAAAGCTGTGAAAAAAAAATTTTCTAAGCCCCGGGGTCACAATTTCAGCAAAAATCTGAAATTCTCCAATTCTCTCAAAAATGGTGCCAAACTGTTGCAAATTCTCCCCTGAAAGGTTTGGCGGTGGAAACAGAAGCCTATTTATCATAGGAAATGATATCAACCCTGAAAGACAAAACCTGTGGGGAAAAAATTTTTCTAAGCCCCGGGGTCACAATTTCAGCAAAAATCTGAAATTCTCCAATTCTCTCAAAAATGGTGCCAAACTGTTGCAAATTCTCCCCTGAAAGGTTTGGCGGTGGAAACAGAAGCCTTTTTATCATAGGAAATGAAATCAGCCCTCGAAGACAAAACGTGTGAAAAAATTTTTTTCTAAGCCCCGGGGTCACAATTTCAGCAAAAATCTGAAATTCTCCAATTCTCTCAAAAATGGTGCCAAACGGTTGCAAATTCTCCCCTGAAAGGTTTGGCGGTGGAAACAGAAGCCTTTTTATCATAGGAAATGAAATCAGCCCTCGAAGACAAAACCTGTGGGGAAAAAAAATTCTAAGCCCCGGGGTCACAATTTCAGCAAAAATCTGAAATTCTCCAATTCTCTCAAAAATGGTGCCAAACTGTTGCAAATTCTCCCCTGAAAGGTTTGGCGGTGGAAACAGAAGGCTTTTTATCATAGGAAATGAAATCAGCCCTCGAAGACAAAATGTGTCAAAAAAATTTTTTTCTAAGCCCCGGGGTCACAATTTCAGCAAAAATCTGAAATTCTCCAATTCTCTCAAAAATGGTGCCAAACTCTTGCAAATTCTCCCCTGAAAGGTTTGGCGGTGGAAACAGAAGCCTTTTTATCATCGGAAATGAAATCAGCCCTCGAAGACAAAACATGTGAAAAAAAAATTTTCTAAGCCCCGGGGTCACAATTTCAGCAAAAATCTGAAATTCTCCAATTCTCTCAAAAATGGTGCCAAACTGTTGCAAATTCTCCCCTGAAAGGTTTGGCGGTGAAAACAGAAGGCTTTTTATCATAGGAAATGAAATCAGCCCTCGAAGACAAAATTTGTCAAAAAAAAATTTTTCTGAACCCCGGGGTCACAATTTCAGCAAAAATCTGAAATTCTCCAATTCTCTCAAAAATGGTGCCAAACTGTTGCAAATTCTCCCCTGAAAGGTTTGGCGGTGGAAACAGAAGCCTATTTATCATAGGAAATGATATCAACCCTCAAAGACAAAACCTGTGAAAAAAAAAATTTTAAAAGCCCCGGGGTCACAATTTCAGCAAAAATCTGAAATTCTCCAATTCTCTCAAAAATGGTGCCAAACTGTTGCAAATTCTCCTCTGAAAGGTTTGGCGGTGGAAACAGAAGCCTTTTTATCATAGGAAATGAAATCAGCCCTCAAAGACAAAACGTGTGGAAAAAAATTTTTTCTAAGCCCCGGGGTCACAATTTCAGCAAAAATCTGAAATTCTCCAATTCTCTCAAAAATGGTGCCAAACTCTTGCAAATTCTCCCCTGAAAGGTTTGGCGGTGGAAACAGAAGCCTATTTATCATAGGAAATGAAATCAACCCTCGAAGACAAAACCTGTGAAAAAAAAAATTTCTAACCCCCGGGGTCACAATTTCAGCAAAAATCTGAAATTCTCCAATTCTCTCAAAAATGGTGCCAAACTGTTGCAAATTCTCCCCTGAAAGGTTTGGCGGTGGAAACAGAAGCCTTTTTATCATAGGAAATGAAATCAGCCCTTGAGGACAAAACGTGTGAAAAAATTTTTTTCTAAGCCCCGGGGTCACAATTTCAGCAAAAATCTGAAATTCTCCAATTCTCTCAAAAATGGTGCCAAACTGTTGCAAATTCTCCCCTGAAAGGTTTGGCGGTGAAAACAGAAGGCTTTTTATGATAGGAAATGAAATCAGCCCTCAAAGACAAAACCTGTGAAAAAAAAAATTTCTATGCCCCGGGGTCACAATTTCAGCAAAAATCTGAAATTCTCCAATTCTCTCAAAAATGGTGCCAAACTGTTGCAAATTCTCCCCTGAAAGGTTTGGCGGTGGAAACAGAAGCCTTTTTATCATAGGAAATGAAATCAACCCTCAAAGACAAAAGCTGTGGAAGAAAAATTTTCTAAGCCCCGGGGTCACAATTTCAGCAAAAATCTGAAATTCTCCAATTCTCTCAAAAATGGTGCCAAACTGTTGCAAATTCTCCCCTGAAAGGTTTGGCGGTGAAAACAGAAGGCTTTTTATGATAGGAAATGAAATCAGCCCTCGAAGACAAAACGTGCGAAAAAAATTTTTTCTAAGCCCCGGGGTCACAATTTCAGCAAAAATCTGAAATTCTCCAATTCTCTCAAAAATGGTGCCAAACTGTTGCAAATTCTCCCCTGAAAGGTTTGGCGGTGGAAACAGATGCCTTTTTATCATAGGAAATGAAATCAGCCCTCGAGGACAAAACGTGTGAAAAAAAATTTTTCTAAGCCCCGGGGTCACAATTTCAGCAAAAATCTGAAATTCTCCAATTCTCTCAAAAATGGTGCCAAACTGTTGCAAATTCTCCCCTGAAAGGTTTGGCGGTGAAAACAGAAGGCTTTTTATGATAGGAAATGATATCAGCCCTCGAAGACAAAATGTGCGAAAAAATTTTTTTCTAAGCCCCGGGGTCACAATTTCAGCAAAAATCTGAAATTCTCCAATTCTCTCAAAAATGGTGCCAAACTGTTGCAAATTCTCCCCTGAAAGGTTTGGCGGTGGAAACAGAAGCCTATTTATCATAGGAAATGATATCAACCCTCAAAGACAAAACCTGTGAAAAAAAAAATTTTAAAAGCCCCGGGGTCACAATTTCAGCAAAAATCTGAAATTCTCCAATTCTCTCAAAAATGGTGCCAAACTGTTGCAAATTCTCCTCTGAAAGGTTTGGCGGTGGAAACAGAAGCCTTTTTATCATAGGAAATGAAATCAGCCCTCGATGACAAAACGTGTGAAAAAAAAATTTTCTAAGCCCCGGGGTCACAATTTCAGCAAAAATCTGAAATTCTCCAATTCTCTCAAAAATGGTGCCAAACTGTTGCAAATTCTCCCCTGAAAGGTTTGGCGGTGGAAACAGAAGCCTATTTATCATAGGAAATGAAATCAACCCTCAAAGACAAAAGCTGTGGAAAAAAAATTTTCTAAGCCCCGGGGTCACAATTTCAGCAAAAATCTGAAATTCTCCGATTCTCTCAAAAATGGTGCCAAACTGTTGCAAATTCTCCCCTGAAAGGTTTGGCGGTGGAAACAGAAGCCTTTTTATCATAGGAAATGAAATCAGCCCTCGAAGACAAAACCTGTGAAAAAAAAAATTTCTAACCCCCGGGGTCACAATTTCAGCAAAAATCTGAAATTCTCCAATTCTCTCAAAAATGGTGCCAAACTCTTGCAAATTCTCCCCTGAAAGGTTTGGCGGTGGAAACAGAAGCCTATTTATCATAGGAAATGATATCAACCCTCAAAGACAAAACCTGTGAAAAAAAAAAATTTTAAAAGCCCCGGGGTCACAATTTCAGCAAAAATCTGAAATTCTCCAATTCTCTCAAAAATGGTGCCAAACTGTTGCAAATTCTCCTCTGAAAGGTTTGGCGGTGGAAACAGAAGCCTATTTATCATAGGAAATGAAATCAACCCTCAAAGACAAAAGCTGTGGAAAAAAAATTTTCTAAGC
This sequence comes from Podarcis filfolensis, assembly GCF_964270895.1. Lineage (NCBI taxonomy): Eukaryota > Metazoa > Chordata > Lepidosauria > Squamata > Lacertidae > Podarcis > Podarcis filfolensis. The sequence continues at coordinate 41,127 of NW_028149393.1, forward strand.
CCCGGGGTCACAATTTCAGCAAAAATCTGAAATTCTCCAATTCTCTCAAAAATGGTGCCAAACTGTTGCAAATTCTCCCCTGAAAGGTTTGGCGGTGGAAACAGAAGCCTATTTATCATAGGAAATGATATCAACCCTCAAAGACAAAACCTGTGAAAAAAAAATTTTTATAAGCCCCGGGGTCACAATTTCAGCAAAAATCTGAAATTCTCCAATTCTCTCAAAAATGGTGCCAAACTCTTGCAAATTCTCCCCTGAAAGGTTTGGCGGTGGAAACAGAAGCCTATTTATCATAGGAAATGATATCAACCCTCAAAGACAAAACCTGTGAAAAAAAAAAATTTTAAAAGCCCCGGGGTCACAATTTCAGCAAAAATCTGAAATTCTCCAATTCTCTCAAAAATGGTGCCAAACTGTTGCAAATTCTCCCCTGAAAGGTTTGGCGGTGGAAACAGAAGCCTATTTATCATAGGAAATGAAATCAACCCTCAAAGACAAAAGCTGTGGAAAAAAAATTTTCTAAGCCCCGGGGTCACAATTTCAGCAAAAATCTGAAATTCTCCAATTCTCTCAAAAATGGTGCCAAACTGTTGCAAATTCTCCCCTGAAAGGTTTGGCGGTGGAAACAGAAGCCTTTTTATCATAGGAAATGAAATCAGCCCTCGAAGACAAAACCTGTGAAAAAAAAAATTTCTAACCCCCGGGGTCACAATTTCAGCAAAAATCTGAAATTCTCCAATTCTCTCAAAAATGGTGCCAAACTCTTGCAAATTCTCCCCTGAAAGGTTTGGCGGTGGAAACAGAAGCCTATTTATCATAGGAAATGATATCAACCCTCAAAGACAAAACCTGTGAAAAAAAAAATTTTTAAAAGCCCCGGGGTCACAATTTCAGCAAAAATCTGAAATTCTCCAATTCTCTCAAAAATGGTGCCAAACTGTTGCAAATTCTCCCCTGAAAGGTTTGGCGGTGGAAACAGAAGCCTATTTATCATAGGAAATGAAATCAACCCTCAAAGACAAAAGCTGTGGAAAAAAAATTTTCTAAGCCCCGGGGTCACAATTTCAGCAAAAATCTGAAATTCTCCAATTCTCTCAAAAATGGTGCCAAACTGTTGCAAATTCTCCCCTGAAAGGTTTGGCGGTGGAAACAGAAGCCTATTTATCATAGGAAATGATATCAACCCTCAAAGACAAAACCTGTGAAAAAAAAATTTTTATAAGCCCCGGGGTCACAATTTCAGCAAAAATCTGAAATTCTCCAATTCTCTCAAAAATGGTGCCAAACTGTTGCAAATTCTCCCCTGAAAGGTTTGGCGGTGGAAACAGAAGCCTTTTTATCATAGGAAATGAAATCAGCCCTCGAAGACAAAACCTGTGGGGAAAAAAAATTCTAAGCCCCGGGGTCACAATTTCAGCAAAAATCTGAAATTCTCCATTTCTCTAAAAAATGGTGCCAAACTGTTGCAAATTCTCCCCTGAAAGGTTTGGCGGTGGAAACAGAAGGCTTTTTATCATAGGAAATGAAATCAGCCCTCGAAGACAAAATGTGTCAAAAAAAATTTTTTCTAAGCACCGGGGTCACAATTTCAGCAAAAATCTGAAATTCTCCAATTCTCTCAAAAATGGTGCCAAACTCTTGCAAATTCTCCCCTGAAAGGTTTGGCGGTGGAAACAGAAGCCTTTTTATCATCGGAAATGAAATCAGCCCTCGAAGACAAAACATGTGAAAAAAAAATTTTCTCCAATTCTCTCAAAAATGGTGCCAAACTGTTGCAAATTCTCCCCTGAAAGGTTTGGCGGTGGAAACAGAAGCCTTTTTATCATAGGAAATGAAATCAGCCCTCGAAGACAAAACCTGTGGGGAAAAAAGTTTCTAACCCCCTGGGTCACAATTTCAGCAAAAATCTGAAATTCTCCAATTCTCTCAAAAATGGTGCCAAACTCTTGCAAATTCTCCCCTGAAAGGTTTGGCGGTGGAAACAGAAGCCTTTTTATCATAGGAAATGAAATCAGCCCTCGAAGACAAAAGCTGTGAAAAAAAAATTTTCTAAGCCCCGGGGTCACAATTTCAGCAAAAATCTGAAATTCTCCAATTCTCTCAAAAATGGTGCCAAACTGTTGCAAATTCTCCCCTGAAAGGTTTGGCGGTGGAAACAGAAGCCTTTTTATCATCGGAAATGAAATCAGCCCTCGAAGACAAAACATGTGAAAAAAAAATTTTCTCCAATTCTCTCAAAAATGGTGCCAAACTGTTGCAAATTCTCCCCTGAAAGGTTTGGCGGTGGAAACAGAAGCCTTTTTATCATAGGAAATGAAATCAGCCCTCGAAGACAAAACCTGTGGGGAAAAAAGTTTCTAACCCCCGGGGTCACAATTTCAGCAAAAATCTGAAATTCTCCAATTCTCTCAAAAATGGTGCCAAACTCTTGCAAATTCTCCCCTGAAAGGTTTGGCGGTGGAAACAGAAGCCTTTTTATCATAGGAAATGAAATCAGCCCTCGAAGACAAAAGCTGTGAAAAAAAAATTTTCTAAGCCCCGGGGTCACAATTTCAGCAAAAATCTGAAATTCTCCAATTCTCTCAAAAATGGTGCCAAACTGTTGCAAATTCTCCCCTGAAAGGTTTGGCGGTGGAAACAGAAGCCTATTTATCATAGGAAATGATATCAACCCTGAAAGACAAAACCTGTGGGAAAAAAATTTTTCTAAGCCCCGGGGTCACAATTTCAGCAAAAATCTGAAATTCTCCAATTCTCTCAAAAATGGTGCCAAACTGTTGCAAATTCTCCCCTGAAAGGTTTGGCGGTGGAAACAGAAGCCTTTTTATCATAGGAAATGAAATCAGCCCTCGAAGACAAAACGTGTGAAAAATTTTTTTTCTAAGCCCCGGGGTCACAATTTCAGCAAAAATCTGAAATTCTCCAATTCTCTCAAAAATGGTGCCAAACGGTTGCAAATTCTCCCCTGAAAGGTTTGGCGGTGGAAACAGAAGCCTTTTTATCATAGGAAATGAAATCAGCCCTCGAAGACAAAACCTGTGGGGAAAAAAAATTCTAAGCCCCGGGGTCACAATTTCAGCAAAAATCTGAAATTCTCCAATTCTCTCAAAAATGGTGCCAAACTGTTGCAAATTCTCCCCTGAAAGGTTTGGCGGTGGAAACAGAAGGCTTTTTATCATAGGAAATGAAATCAGCCCTCGAAGACAAAATGTGTCAAAAAAAATTTTTTCTAAGCCCCGGGGTCACAATTTCAGCAAAAATCTGAAATTCTCCAATTCTCTCAAAAATGGTGCCAAACTCTTGCAAATTCTCCCCTGAAAGGTTTGGCGGTGGAAACAGAAGCCTTTTTATCATCGGAAATGAAATCAGCCCTCGAAGACAAAACATGTGAAAAAAATTTTTTCTAAGCCCCGGGGTCACAATTTCAGCAAAAATCTGAAATTCTCCAATTCTCTCAAAAATGGTGCCAAACTGTTGCAAATTCTCCCCTGAAAGGTTTGGCGGTGGAAACAGAAGCCTTTTTGTCATACGCCAAGAAATCAGCCCTCGAAGACAAAACCTGTGGGGAAAAAAAATTCTAAGCCCCGGGGTCACAATTTCAGCAAAAATCTGAAATTCTCCAATTCTCTCAAAAATGGTGCCAAACTGTTGCAAATTCTCCCCTGAAAGGTTTGGCGGTGGAAACAGAAGCCTATTTATCATAGGAAATGAAATCAACCCTCAAAGACAAAAGCTGTGAAAAAAAAAATTCTAAGCCCCGGGGTCACAATTTCAGCAAAAATCTGAAATTCTCCAATTCTCTCAAAAATGGTGCCAAACTGTTGCAAATTCTCCCCTGAAAGGTTTGGCGGTGGAAACAGAAGCCTATTTATCATAGGAAATGAAATCAACCCTCAAAGACAAAAGCTGTGAAAAAAAAAATTTCTAAGCCACGGGGTCACAATTTCAGCAAAAATCTGAAATTCTCCAATTCTCTCAAAAATGGTGCCAAACTGTTGCAAATTCTCCCCTGAAAGGTTTGGCGGTGGAAACAGAAGGCTTTTTATCATAGGAAATGAAATCAGCCCTCGAAGACAAAATTTGTCAAAAAAAAATTTTTCTGAACCCCGGGGTCACAATTTCAGCAAAAATCTGAAATTCTCCAATTCTCTCAAAAATGGTGCCAAACTGTTGCAAATTCTCCCCTGAAAGGTTTGGCGGTGGAAACAGAAGCCTATTTATCATAGGAAATGATATCAACCCTCAAAGACAAAACCTGTGAAAAAAAAAATTTTAAAAGCCCTGGGGTCACAATTTCAGCAAAAATCTGAAATTCTCCAATTCTCTCAAAAATGGTGCCAAACTGTTGCAAATTCTCCTCTGAAAGGTTTGGCGGTGGAAACAGAAGCCTTTTTATCATAGGAAATGAAATCAGCCCTCGAAGACAAAACGTGCGAAAAAAAATTTTTCTAAGCCCCGGAGTCACAATTTTAGCAAAAATCTGAAATTCTCCAATTCTCTCAAAAATGCTGCCAAACTGTTGCAAATTCTCCCCTGAAAGGTTTGGCGGTGGAAACAGAAGCCTATTTATCATAGGAAATGAAATCAACCCTCGAAGACAAAACCTGTGAAAAAAAAAATTTCTAAGCCCCGGGGTCACAATTTCAGCAAAAATCTGAAATTCTCCAATTCTCTCAAAAATGGTGCCAAACTGTTGCAAATTCTCCCCTGAAAGGTTTGGCGGTGGAAACAGAAGCCTTTTTATCATAGGAAATGAAATCAGCCCTTGAGGACAAAACGTGTGAAAAAAATTTTTTCTAAGCCCCGGGGTCACAATTTCAGCAAAAATCTGAAATTCTCCAATTCTCTCAAAAATGGTGCCAAACTGTTGCAAATTCTCCCCTGAAAGGTTTGGCGGTGAAAACAGAAGGCTTTTTATGATAGGAAATGAAATCAGCCCTCAAAGACAAAACCTGTGAAAAAAAAAATTTCTATGCCCCGGGGTCACAATTTCAGCAAAAATCTGAAATTCTCCAATTCTCTCAAAAATGGTGCCAAACTGTTGCAAATTCTCCTCTGAAAGGTTTGGCGGTGGAAACAGAAGCCTATTTATCATAGGAAATGAAATCAACCCTCAAAGACAAAAGCTGTGGAAGAAAAATTTTCTAAGCCCCGGGGTCACAATTTCAGCAAAAATCTGAAATTCTCCAATTCTCTCAAAAATGGTGCCAAACTGTTGCAAATTCTCCCCTGAAAGGTTTGGCGGTGAAAACAGAAGGCTTTTTATGATAGGAAATGAAATCAGCCCTCGAAGACAAAACGTGCGAAAAAAATTTTTTCTAAGCCCCGGGGTCACAATTTCAGCAAAAATCTGAAATTCTCCAATTCTCTCAAAAATGGTGCCAAACTGTTGCAAATTCTCCCCTGAAAGGTTTGGCGGTGGAAACAGAAGCCTTTTTATCATAGGAAATGAAATCAGCCCTCGAGGACAAAACGTGTGAAAAAAAATTTTTCTAAGCCCCGGGGTCACAATTTCAGCAAAAATCTGAAATTCTCCAATTCTCTCAAAAATGGTGCCAAACTGTTGCAAATTCTCCCCTGAAAGGTTTGGCGGTGAAAACAGAAGGCTTTTTATGATAGGAAATGAAATCAGCCCTCGAAGACAAAATGTGCGAAAAAATTTTTTTCTAAGCCCCGGGGTCACAATTTCAGCAAAAATCTGAAATTCTCCAATTCTCTCAAAAATGGTGCCAAACTGTTGCAAATTCTCCCCTGAAAGGTTTGGCGGTGGAAACAGAAGCCTATTTATCATAGGAAATGATATCAACCCTCAAAGACAAAAGCTGTGAAAAAAAAAAATTTAAAAGCCCCGGGGTCACAATTTCAGCAAAAATCTGAAATTCTCCAATTCTCTCAAAAATGGTGCCAAACTGTTGCAAATTCTCCTCTGAAAGGTTTGGCGGTGGAAACAGAAGCCTTTTTATCATAGGAAATGAAATCAGCCCTCGATGACAAAACGTGTGAAAAAAAAATTTTCTAAGCCCCGGGGTCACAATTTCAGCAAAAATCTGAAATTCTCCAATTCTCTCAAAAATGGTGCCAAACTGTTGCAAATTCTCCCCTGAAAGGTTTGGCGGTGGAAACAGAAGCCTATTTATCATAGGAAATGAAATCAACCCTCAAAGACAAAAGCTGTGGAAAAAAAATTTTCTAAGCCCCGGGGTCACAATTTCAGCAAAAATCTGAAATTCTCCGATTCTCTCAAAAATGGTGCCAAACTCTTGCAAATTCTCCCCTGAAAGGTTTGGCGGTGGAAACAGAAGCCTTTTTATCATAGGAAATGAAATCAGCCCTCGAAGACAAAACCTGTGGAAAAAAAAATTTCTAACCCCCGGGGTCACAATTTCAGCAAAAATCTGAAATTCTCCAATTCTCTCAAAAATGGTGCCAAACTCTTGCAAATTCTCCCCTGAAAGGTTTGGCGGTGGAAACAGAAGCCTATTTATCATAGGAAATGATATCAACCCTCAAAGACAAAACCTGTGAAAAAAAAAATTTTAAAAGCCCCGGGGTCACAATTTCAGCAAAAATCTGAAATTCTCCAATTCTCTCAAAAATGGTGCCAAACTGTTGCAAATTCTCCTCTGAAAGGTTTGGCGGTGGAAACAGAAGCCTATTTATCATAGGAAATGAAATCAACCCTCAAAGACAAAAGCTGTGGGAAAAAAATTTTCTAAGCCCCGGGGTCACAATTTCAGCAAAAATCTGAAATTCTCCAATTCTCTCAAAAATGGTGCCAAACTGTTGCAAATTCTCCCCTGAAAGGTTTGGCGGTGGAAACAGAAGCCTATTTATCATAGGAAATGATATCAACCCTCAAAGACAAAACCTGTGAAAAAAAAATTTTTATAAGCCCCGGGGTCACAATTTCAGCAAAAATCTGAAATTCTCCAATTCTCTCAAAAATGGTGCCAAACTCTTGCAAATTCTCCCCTGAAAGGTTTGGCGGTGGAAACAGAAGCCTATTTATCATAGGAAATGATATCAACCCTCAAAGACAAAACCTGTGAAAAAAAAAAATTTTAAAAGCCCCGGGGTCACAATTTCAGCAAAAATCTGAAATTCTCCAATTCTCTCAAAAATGGTGCCAAACTGTTGCAAATTCTCCCCTGAAAGGTTTGGCGGTGGAAACAGAAGCCTATTTATCATAGGAAATGAAATCAACCCTCAAAGACAAAAGCTGTGGAAAAAAAATTTTCTAAGCCCCGGGGTCACAATTTCAGCAAAAATCTGAAATTCTCCAATTCTCTCAAAAATGGTGCCAAACTGTTGCAAATTCTCCCCTGAAAGGTTTGGCGGTGGAAACAGAAGCCTTTTTATCATAGGAAATGAAATCAGCCCTCGAGGACAAAACGTGTGAAAAAAAATTTTTCTAAGCCCCGGGGTCACAATTTCAGCAAAAATCTGAAATTCTCCAATTCTCTCAAAAATGGTGCCAAACTGTTGCAAATTCTCCCCTGAAAGGTTTGGCGGTGAAAACAGAAGGCTTTTTATGATAGGAAATGAAATCAGCCCTCGAAGACAAAATGTGCGAAAAAATTTTTTTCTAAGCCCCGGGGTCACAATTTCAGCAAAAATCTGAAATTCTCCAATTCTCTCAAAAATGGTGCCAAACTGTTGCAAATTCTCCCCTGAAAGGTTTGGCGGTGGAAACAGAAGCCTATTTATCATAGGAAATGATATCAACCCTCAAAGACAAAACCTGTGAAAAAAAAAATTTTATAAGCCCCGGGGTCACAATTTCAGCAAAAATCTGAAATTCTCCAATTCTCTCAAAAATGGTGCCAAACTCTTGCAAATTCTCCCCTGAAAGGTTTGGCGGTGGAAACAGAAGCCTATTTATCATAGGAAATGATATCAACCCTCAAAGACAAAACCTGTGAAAAAAAAAAATTTTAAAAGCCCCGGGGTCACAATTTCAGCAAAAATCTGAAATTCTCCAATTCTCTCAAAAATGGTGCCAAACTGTTGCAAATTCTCCCCTGAAAGGTTTGGCGGTGGAAACAGAAGCCTATTTATCATAGGAAATGAAATCAACCCTCAAAGACAAAAGCTGTGGAAAAAAAATTTTCTAAGCCCCGGGGTCACAATTTCAGCAAAAATCTGAAATTCTCCAATTCTCTCAAAAATGGTGCCAAACTGTTGCAAATTCTCCCCTGAAAGGTTTGGCGGTGGAAACAGAAGCCTTTTTATCATAGGAAATGAAATCAGCCCTCGAGGACAAAACGTGTGAAAAAAAATTTTTCTAAGCCCCGGGGTCACAATTTCAGCAAAAATCTGAAATTCTCCAATTCTCTCAAAAATGGTGCCAAACTGTTGCAAATTCTCCCCTGAAAGGTTTGGCGGTGAAAACAGAAGGCTTTTTATGATAGGAAATGAAATCAGCCCTCGAAGACAAAATGTGCGAAAAAAATTTTTTCTAAGCCCCGGGGTCACAATTTCAGCAAAAATCTGAAATTCTCCAATTCTCTCAAAAATGGTGCCAAACTGTTGCAAATTCTCCCCTGAAAGGTTTGGCGGTGGAAACAGAAGCCTATTTATCATAGGAAATGATATCAACCCTCAAAGACAAAACCTGTGAAAAAAAAAATTTTAAAAGCCCCGGGGTCACAATTTCAGCAAAAATCTGAAATTCTCCAATTCTCTCAAAAATGGTGCCAAACTGTTGCAAATTCTCCTCTGAAAGGTTTGGCGGTGGAAACAGAAGCCTTTTTATCATAGGAAATGAAATCAGCCCTCGATGACAAAACGTGTGAAAAAAAATTTTTCTAAGCCCCGGGGTCACAATTTCAGCAAAAATCTGAAATTCTCCAATTCTCTCAAAAATGGTGCCAAACTCTTGCAAATTCTCCCCTGAAAGGTTTGGCGGTGGAAACAGAAGCCTATTTATCATAGGAAATGAAATCAACCCTCAAAGACAAAAGCTGTGGAAAAAAAATTTTCTAAGCCCCGGGGTCACAATTTCAGCAAAAATCTGAAATTCTCCGATTCTCTCAAAAATGGTGCCAAACTGTTGCAAATTCTCCCCTGAAAGGTTTGGCGGTGGAAACAGAAGCCTTTTTATCATAGGAAATGAAATCAGCCCTCGAAGACAAAACCTGTGAAAAAAAAAATTTCTAACCCCCCGGGTTACAATTTCAGCAAAAATCTGAAATTCTCCAATTCTCTCAAAAATGGTGCCAAACTCTTGCAAATTCTCCCCTGAAAGGTTTGGCGGTGGAAACAGAAGCCTATTTATCATAGGAAATGATATCAACCCTCAAAGACAAAACCTGTGAAAAAAAAAAAATTTAAAAGCCCCGGGGTCACAATTTCAGCAAAAATCTGAAATTCTCCAATTCTCTCAAAAATGGTGCCAAACTGTTGCAAATTCTCCTCTGAAAGGTTTGGCGGTGGAAACAGAAGCCTATTTATCATAGGAAATGAAATCAACCCTCAAAGACAAAAGCTGTGGAAAAAAAATTTTCTAAGCCCCGGGGTCACAATTTCAGCAAAAATCTGAAATTCTCCAATTCTCTCAAAAATGGTGCCAAACTGTTGCAAATTCTCCCCTGAAAGGTTTGGCGGTGGAAACAGAAGCCTATTTATCATAGGAAATGATATCAACCCTCAAAGACAAAACCTGTGAAAAAAAAATTTTTATAAGCCCCGGGGTCACAATTTCAGCAAAAATCTGAAATTCTCCAATTCTCTCAAAAATGGTGCCAAACTGTTGCAAATTCTCCCCTGAAAGGTTTGGCGGTGGAAACAGAAGCCTATTTATCATAGGAAATGATATCAACCCTCAAAGACAAAACCTGTGAAAAAAAAAATTTTAAAAGCCCCGGGGTCACAATTTCAGCAAAAATCTGAAATTCTCCAATTCTCTCAAAAATGGTGCCAAACTGTTGCAAATTCTCCCCTGAAAGGTTTGGCGGTGGAAACAGAAGCCTATTTATCATAGGAAATGAAATCAACCCTCAAAGACAAAAGCTGTGGAAAAAAAATTTTCTAAGCCCCGGGGTCACAATTTCAGCAAAAATCTGAAATTCTCCAATTCTCTCAAAAATGGTGCCAAACTGTTGCAAATTCTCCCCTGAAAGGTTTGGCGGTGGAAACAGAAGCCTTTTTATCATAGGAAATGAAATCAGCCCTCGAAGACAAAACCTGTGAAAAAAAAAATTTCTAACCCCCGGGGTCACAATTTCAGCAAAAATCTGAAATTCTCCAATTCTCTCAAAAATGGTGCCAAACTCTTGCAAATTCTCCCCTGAAAGGTTTGGCGGTGGAAACAGAAGCCTATTTATCATAGGAAATGATATCAACCCTCAAAGACAAAACCTGTGAAAAAAAAAAATTTAAAAGCCCCGGGGTCACAATTTCAGCAAAAATCTGAAATTCTCCAATTCTCTCAAAAATGGTGCCAAACTGTTGCAAATTCTCCCCTGAAAGGTTTGGCGGTGGAAACAGAAGCCTATTTATCATAGGAAATGAAATCAACCCTCAAAGACAAAAGCTGTGGAAAAAAAATTTTCTGAGCCCCGGGGTCACAATTTCAGCAAAAATCTGAAATTCTCCAATTCTCTCAAAAATGGTGCCAAACTGTTGCAAATTCTCCCCTGAAAGGTTTGGCGGTGGAAACAGAAGCCTATTTATCAAAGGAAATGATATCAACCCTCAAAGACAAAACCTGTGAAAAAAAAATTTTTATAAGCCCCGGGGTCACAATTTCAGCAAAAATCTGAAATTCTCCAATTCTCTCAAAAATGGTGCCAAACTGTTGCAAATTCTCCCCTGAAAGGTTTGGCGGTGGAAACAGAAGCCTTTTTGTCATACGCCAAGAAATCAGCAAAAATCTGAAATTCTCCAATTCTCTCAAAAATGGTGCCAAACTCTTGCAAATTCTCCCCTGAAAGTTTGGCGGTGGAAACAGAAGCCTATTTATCATAGGAAATGAAATCAACCCTCGAAGACAAAACCTGTGAAAAAAAAAATTTCTAACCCCTGGGGTCACTATTTCAGCAAAAATCTGAAATTCTCCAATTCTCTCAAAAATGGTGCCAAACTGTTGCAAATTCTCCCCTGAAAGGTTTGGCGGTGGAAACAGAAGCCTTTTTATCATAGGAAATGAAATCAGCCCTCGAAGACAAAATGTGTGAAAAAAAAAATTTTCTAAGCCCCGGGGTCACAATTTCAGCAAAAATCTGAAATTCTCCAATCTCTCAAAAATGGTGCCAAACTGTTGCAAATTCTCCCCTGAAAGGTTTGGCGGTGGAAACAGAAGCCTATTTATCATAGGAAATGAAATCAACCCTCGAAGACAAAAGCTGTGGAAAAAAAATTTTTTAAGCCCCGGGGTCACAATTTCAGCAAAAATCTGAAATTCTCCAATTCTCTCAAAAATGGTGCCAAACTGTTGCAAATTCTCCACTGAAAGGTTTGGCGGTGGAAACAGAAGCCTTTTTATCATAGGAAATGAAATCAGCCCTCGAAGACAAAACGTGCGAAAAAAATTTTTTCTAAGCCCCGGAGTCACAATTTCAGCAAAAATCTGAAATTCTCCAATTCTCTCAAAAATGGTGCCAAACTCTTGCAAATTCTCCCCTGAAAGGTTTGGCGGTGGAAACAGAAGCCTACTTATCATAGGAAATGAAATCAGCCCTTGAAGACAAAAGCTGTGAAAAAAAAATTTCTAAGCCCCGGGGTCACAATTTCAGCAAAAATGTGAAATTCTCCAATTCTCTCAAAAATGGTGCCAAACTGTTGCAAATTCTCCCCTGAAAGGTTTGGCGGTGGAAACAGAAGCCTATTTATCATAGGAAATGAAATCAGCCCTCGAAGACAAAACCTGTGAAAAAATTTTTTTCTAAGCCCCGGGGT
>NW_028149392.1:0-51712 GCF_964270895.1 Podarcis filfolensis
GTGGTGGTCGGTGCCGCTTCGGATGTGGTGGTTTCTGCGGCGACTGTTTCGGCATCGTCTTTGCGGTTGGCAAGAGCGTTGACGCCGAAGTATGCGGCGATGAGCACTGCGACTACGCCTGCGCCGATGAGTGCTCGTTTGCGATCTTTGGCGAGCTTCTCGGGGTCAATGGGCTCGGGTGGCGCGGGTGGTGGTGTCGGTTGAGGCAGGGGCTGTGTGGCACTAGTCCACTGTTGGCCGTCCCAGTAGCGGAACTGCTGGTTGCCTTCTGGGTCGGGATGCCAGCCGGGGCCAGGTGTGGTCATTGTCGTGCCTTTCAGGTGGGGGCGCTTAGTTTGAGCGTCGGTCCAGTTCGGAATTAATGTAAGCCCGCTCGTGCGGGGTCAGCGTTCGGACCCGCACGAGAAGCGTGTGCAGGTCTGTCCAGAGTTCCCAGGCGCATTCGTCGTCGGGCTGTCCTCGCGTCCAAACGAGTGCATTGACGAGAGAGTCGAGAGGGATCAGTAGCCGTGCTGCGAGTTCGTCGACCAGTTTCTCTTCGCGGGCCTCGTAGCGTGGATCTGTGGAGGGGAGTCCGCGCTCGAGATGGATCAACTCGTGAGTGAGGACTGATCGTCGTGCGGCTTGTGTGAGGGTGCGGCAGATGCATATGTCGGTGCCGTCTGTGTAGCCCGCTACGCCCTCGGGGAGTTCGCGGGTGCAGTCGATCACGGTGTCGGCGTGTTTGTTTCGCGCTGTCCGCCAAGGGTGGTATCGGGTCATGCGCGGACTGTAGACAGTGATACCGACAACTTAGAACACGACTAGTCGGATCTGGTTTCCTTGTTTCTCCTGGACGCCGCGATTGGCGGCGAAGCGGTAATCGGACGGACAACCCTGAGCGGTTGATTCTGGGAAGTCTCGTCCTCAGGCTTGACACCGATCTTGCTGGCGGCCATGACTCGGATGATCTCGTCTAGGGCGTCGCGTTCTCGTTGGTCGAGAAGGTCGGCTTCGGAGGGTGGGGTGTAGGGCTTCGCAACTTCGCGGGTCTGGCCGATCCAGCGGGATAGTTCGCGTACGTCGATGCGGAGGGCGTCGGCGATCTTAGCGACTGTGGCTGGTTTTGGTTTGGCGTTGCCGGCGCGGATGTTGGTGATGGTAGATGTGCCGATTCCGAGGTGTTCGGCTAGTGCGCGGTGCGAGGGGGATTCGCCGTCACGCTTGTCCACGAAGCCAGCTTTGACGAGCGCTGCGTCCCACAGATCGTCTGTGGTGGGTCCGGGGTTCATGTCTACAAACGTTCCTCACGGCGGCAGTGTTCGAATAGTCAGAGTGTAGACGCGCTGTCTACAAATTCCATCACTGTGATCTGCATTGCTTGAGGTATGGGTCGAAAATCGCCAATTCAGGTGTAGACAAAAGTGTCTACACCGTCTACTGTCTTGTGGGACGGTAGACAGAGCGTCTACAGTGAAACGGAAAGGCAAAGCCATGAAAAACAAGCAATCTGAATGGAGGCTCGACGTGATCGTGAACGCCGACCTGTTGGTCGAATACATGGAGTACAACGACATGTCCGTCCGAGAACTGGCATCGAGGGTGAAGTGCTCCCACTCCACCATCGGCCACTACCGAACTGGCAAGCGAAAGCACTGCCCGCAGAACCGGGCGAAGCTGATCGCCAAGGAGCTTCGAGCCCCCAGGAAGGCCCTTTTTATGCCTGAACCGTTGCGTGTCACGCGTGACAAACGACAATTGGTTTCGGCATGAAGGCACGAAAAAGCCCGCCCTCTTGCAGGAGGACGGGCGAGGCAATCACCAATCGGAAGGAAAAGCGAATGCACGTAAAGGATATCACTCCTGAGTTGCAGGAAGCAGTGGACAGATTTGATGACGTGTTCGACTTTCACTACCCGCATCTGCGGGTTCCGGGGACCGTCGGCGTAACGCACGAAGGCTGCACGGTTGAGGCCCTCGACGCTGCGACTGACTTGTTCATCGACTCACTGCCTGTGTCGGTGATCCTATGACCACTCTGACTGGATTCCAGCTTCCCGAACCTCTCGCTCCTGGCACCGCGGAGTGGTGGACGAAGTACTCGGCGTCGAAGGTCGCAGCGATCTGTGGTTTGTCGAAGTGGGACACCGAACGATCGATCTACGACGGCATCACAGGCGTAGTGCCGCCGCAGCCGCAGACCGATGTGCAGGGCCGCGGGCATGAGTTCGAGCCGCTGATTCGTGGTTGGTTCTCGAACATGCATCTCGATTGGACGATCGAGGAAACGTCGACATGGCAGCACAGTCTTCGTGATTGGCAGACAGCGGATCCGGACGGGATTGTCACGTTGCCTGACGGCACGGTCGAACTGTTGGAGATCAAGACAGCCGACGACATTCACTCGTGGGGTGATGAGGTTCCGATCGGTTATCTGGTGCAGGTGATGTGGCAGATGGATGTGATCGGTGCTCGCCGTACGCATCTCGCGGCGTGCGGTCCGTTCGAACTGTTCCATCGTCGCCCGAAGGTGTTTGTCATCGACTACGACGCTCGGGATGCGGCGGTGCTGCGGGAGCGGGTGTTGAAGTTCCAGGCGCGTGTTGAGGCTGGCGATCAGCCGGCGGCGGATCATTCGCGTGATTGTGATCGGTTGTCGGTTCGGTATGCGAATACATCGATTGCTGATGATCCGGGTGTGGATGTTCCGGCGGAGATCGCGGTTCCGTATTTGGAGGCGTTTGCGGCGGAAGCTGCTGTGGCGCTGGAGAAGAAGCGGACCGGGTCGGTGCTCCTCGAATACTTGGGTTCGTCGAAGAAGGCGACGTTCAACGGTCACACGATCGCGTCGCGTGTCAATAGCAAGGGTGCGCCGTCTATCCGCGCCACGTCTGGCCTCGCGGAGAAGGCTCCCGAAATCTTGAAGCCACGAAAGGCAGAAGCAGCATGACTGAGTACCTGATCGCAACGTCCGGGTGTGATGACACAACACGCGCCTTCGTCATCCTGACCGACGCCGAAGCGGAAACCGTGAAGACGATCGCTTCGGCGATCAACGTTCGCGCCGGAGGCTGCAAGCCCTCCCTATCCATCAGCCTGTGGGCTGATGCCAGCGCCTATGAACGTGAAGAAGCCACCGAACCGATCGACGAGGACTGATGACGATGACCGAGATCGCAGTACACACAGGATCCGCACTAGCGGTTTCGCCCGAACAGGACTTCTGGACCCCGAAGCAGGAATCGGCGCTCGCTCAGATCGGCGTCGAGAAAGCATCGAAAGCTGACTTGGCCGTGTTCTTTCACCAGTGCCAGCGCACCGGCTTGGATCCGTTTGCGCGCCAGATCTACATGATCGAACGCAAGGGGAAGCAGACCATCCAGACCGGGATCGACGGGTTTCGTCTGATCGCTCGACGCGCTACCGACGCCGCTCGTGGCACGTTCGGCTACGAGGACACCCTGTGGTGCGGAGAAGACGGCAAGTGGACCGACGTCTGGTTGCAGCGTGAGCAGCCCCGCGCCGCGAAGGTCACCGTGATTCGTGACGGTGCACGCTATCCCGCAATCGCGCTCTGGAACGAGTACGTGGGAACCAAGTTCAACGGCGATGTGACGCAGATGTGGGCCACGAAGGGCGCACTGATGTTGGCGAAATGCGCTGAGGCGTTGGCATTGCGTAAGGCATTCCCGCAGGACTTGTCCGGTCTGTACACCTCGGATGAGATGCAGCAGGCGGACAACGGGCAGCAAGGCTCGACTCGTCAGCGCCCTCAGCAGTCGACGCAAGCACGCCCGCGGTCGATCACTGAAGCGTTGGGTGAACCGTCTGTGGACGTGGATTCTTTGCTTGCTGCGATTGAGGCTGCTGAGTCGAAGGATGTGTTGCGGGAGCTGTGGAAGCAGACTGCGACGTTGCCGGCGCAGGAGAAGGACGACATTCAGGCGTTGATCATGGGGCGCATTCAGGGGATGTCGGAGCCTGAGTCGGATGGCGCCTCGCTGCCTGAGCCTGAGCAGTTGCCGTTGGACGCTGAGCCTGTTGACGCGGAGACGGTGGAAGAGCAGGTGGCGTCATGAGCCTCTACTTCCGCGATACGTGCACGTGCAGTGGTCCGGTGCCGGGATGGAACCAGCACGAAGCCTGGTGCGGCACTCGTGAGGACCGTGGTGGCCCGTACAACCGCTGGACACATCCGGACGCGAACCTCCCCACCGAAACCCCCAAGGACGCAGCATGACCTGGACGCGAATCGACTGCGCTCGAAGCGACGAAGTGTATGAGGCGATCGAGAACCGTGCTCCGCTCGCGGGACGCTCCGACATGGGCGGTGAGTTCGGCGAACCTCGCATCGAAACCATCTGGGGCAACAGGGAAACCGAAGTTGAAGTCCTCAAGAACGTGCGCCACCCGCGCTACGAATGGGACTCCCAAGCCGGAGACCGCGAACCCTGCGAACACTACGAATGGACAAACTGATGACCACTGCTGGTGAGCAGCTCAGGTTGGACGGGCAAGACGCAGCCCTCGCAGCCGCAACAGTCGGACACCACGACCACCCCAACCACATCGAAACCGCCCTCACCGAACTCATCCGATCCGGCCGCGAATTCTCCGCCGACCACGTCCGCGACGCAGTCCCACCCGAAACCCGCGACTGGCTCCGCGCAGGCAATGGAAACGTCCTCTCATCCATCATCGGCAATGCGTCACGCCGCGGCCACATCGCCCAAACCGGATGGTGCCAACCCGCACGAAAAGAACGCCACTCCAACCCGAACCGAGTATGGAAAGGCGCCGCATGATCCGCGAAGCCTCACTCCGAGTGCCCATCACCCACCCCAACATCGGCACCTACAGCGCCCTCAGCGAAGTCACCATCGTCCACAAAGACGAACACGGCTACACCATCTGCCTCGACAACGGACACCCCCGCGGCGGCCTCTGCCACCTCGCCGTCGTCCAACGCAACCAGCTGTACATCCCACACGAGAAACGAGAAGCAGCATGACGACCACCGAACAACGCCGGCACATACCACCCGACGAAGTGTTCACCATCGACGAGGCCGCGCTACGGCTCAGGTGCAGCCCCACCTACTACCGCGAGCAACTGCGATCGCAGAAGTGGCCCGGCAGGAAGATCGCCAACAAGTGGCGCGTCACTGAAGCGGACATCAAAGAAACCTTGGAGATCGTGTACTCGAATCCGATCTTCCGCCCGCGACCGGATCCGGTGTCAGCCCGCCCTGGCACTCGCCGACGCTACGAACGACACAACCGCCGCAAGTAAGGACAGCCCTACCGTGCCCAAAGACAAGCGGATCTATATCAATCTGGCGGTGGATATGGACCGCAATCCGAAGTACATCAACCTCACAGACGGGCAGAAGTGGTTGATCGTGAAAGCCATCATGCACTGCCGTGAGTACCCCAACGACGGCAATCTGCCGCTGCCTGTGTGGGTGAAGATGGGAACAAAGCGCAACAGAATTTCGGTGGAATCTTGCGGAGCGATCACAATTTTTGAATCAAAAAATGTCGCGATTGTTCACGACTATGCCGAACATAATCAGACCATCGCGGAGATCGAAAAGTCTCGAAATGAGAAGATCGCCGCAGGTCAGAAGGGGGGCAAGGCCAGGGCAGCGAACCGGGCGCATGCCAACGAAACGCAAGCAGACGGGCTAGCAGCTGCTAAGCAGGACCTCAAGCAGAATCAAGCAGAGATAGAGATAGAGAAAGAGAAAGAACTACTTACTTACGTAAGTAGTTCACCTCACCTAAGAGACGCGCCGGCGAGACCGCGGGGAGTGCGAGACATCGCTGAGCATCTCAACGGGACAGCGCACTCCGCTGAGGCGCACATCATCGCAAGGGCCTACTCGGATTCCTGCCCGTCGCCAGTCCCAGGCGATTTGATTTCGAAGATCGCGCAAGCTGTCGACGGATGTCTCAAGTCGGGGGTGAGTCGTGAGCAGATCGAAGCAGGGATCCAGGACTGGGCCGCGTCACCGATGACAGCGGCGTCGATGATTCCCGGATTCGTTCACAAAGCTGCTAACCGACCTGCTGCACCATCTGACAGCGGAATCGGGAAGGCGACCAAGAAAGCGATGGGATGGGCCGACATGGGCAACCAGCTCGCCCAACGGCAAGCCGAAGGACTCAACTCGTCAACACCGAAAGGCATCACCGCATGAATCTGATCGAAGCGACACCTCAACAACTTTCGGACACTGGCTTGATCATCGGCCGAGCGGCATTGTTCGACAACCGATTCAGCGAAGCCGATATCGGGCGTGGAGGTGCGTGGGCGGAGGCTCTCGCCCCGTACAACCTCGAACTCCCGGATGCTCTCAATGCCGTGACTGTGCACTACCGCAACGAACCATTGCGGATGATCATGCCGGCGGACGTTATCCGGATTGCACGTGAGATTCGGATCGACCGGGCGCAGCGCGAACCTGCCGTGGATCGGGAGCTGCGGCAATTGCAGCACGACGTGAAGCACGGTTTGGTTCAGGGTGATGCGCAGCTGGGAGGCTTACCGATCGGCGGTGCAGACGGGAAACCTGTTCCAGGCGCCTATGCGGTGAACAATGCGATCGAGCATGTGTGCCCGTTGTGTGGGGCTGACGAGTACCAGGCCTGCACGAACAAGGTTTCCGGGGTGGAGCGGAAAATGCCCTGCCTGCCGAGATTGATGATCGAAGCTGAACCGAATCCGAAGTACGCAAAATGAGAATCGCGGCTGAGAACGTTTCTGTGGTTCATAGTGTGTGGTTTGGGATGCATGTGCCGGATGTGGCCCGTTTGTCGGCCAGCGTGAAACTGGGGGCTGGCAACTGTCACGTAGGACGCAAGACGTCAGGCGGTAAATCCTTTTGCCTTACGAGTCTCGCGTCTTGCGTGACGCATGATGATTGTCTACAGTTGAAGAATCCCGTTGCAGCGGGACCAGAAATCGGAAGGAATGTCATGACTGTTCTCGCTTTTCGTTCGCGTGGCCGGCACCGCACAGGTGTTCCTGCGCTTGAACTCATCGCTTCACGTAAGCCCGCCGCTGTGAATGCTCCGGTGTGCGGCAGCTGCACTTCCATCAACCTCAGCGCACACGAGGATCCCGGGTTCGGTGACTACTTCGTGTGCGAGGACTGCATGACGCAACTCGACACAGACGGGAGCCGACTGTGAGATCC
The DNA here is from genome assembly GCF_964270895.1 of Podarcis filfolensis. Taxonomy (NCBI): domain Eukaryota; kingdom Metazoa; phylum Chordata; class Lepidosauria; order Squamata; family Lacertidae; genus Podarcis; species Podarcis filfolensis. The sequence goes on from NW_028149392.1 coordinate 7,181, forward strand.
CTTGCGCAGCATTGCGACATGCTCGAATCCCTCGCACTCATGGACGACCTGACAGACCGGCACGAACGGTTGGAGCGCCGCAAGTTGTGGCGCGGACGAACCTACGTCGCCGTCACCCTCACCGGACTCTGCGCCACCTTCGCCTACACCCTCACCGGATACCTGAACGGATACGCAGCATGAGGACACGAGAAGAGTTGGCCGAGACCATCGCCGTCACGCTGCGTGGCGAAGACCAGTTCGGCTACACCGACATCAGCGACTTGAGCGACGCCGTCCTCGACAGCCGTTACGACCTACTCGCAGTCGCCGACGCGGTCCTCGCCGACTACCAGCCCAAGCCTCGCACAGTGGACAACATCGAAGAGTTGCGTGAACTACCAGTCGGAACAGTCATCTGGTATTCACTGCGCTACGACGGACAAGCCATGTACTCAGTCATGGAAAAGGGACTCGACGGCACATGGCTAAGCGCAATGGACCCCGAAGATGACTACGCCTATAAGCCGCTGCTTCCCGCGACGGTCTTGTTCACCCCGGAGGCAACAGCATGAGCACTTACCTCGAAGAACTCGCCACGCTCGCCGCGAAGATCGGCGACGACAACGCGAAAGCCACCCTCGATTTGGGTTGGATTGGGCCGCAGGAACGGGACGCCCTCGTCGACGCCGCACAGCAGGCCCGGAAGCAGCTGGATAAGGCCCGCACCGACCTGCAACAGGCGCAGATGACCGCGAACATGCCCAACGTCGGCGGTGCAATGTGAGCACTCTCTACAAGATCGAATGCGACCTTTTCGACGACCAGTCGGAATGCTGGCCCGACGACCTACTGTTCCTGCCACGCGCAGGCATCGACACCATGCTCGACATCCTCGTTGAAGGGATGCGCCGAAAGCTGGCCGTCAACCCGCTCTATCCGACCGAGGAACTCGCGACTATCCGCGAGAACATGCACATTGTGCCAGCGCTCGAAGGTACTGCCGCGAGAGCTTATTTCGCTCAGAAAGGGCTCGATGCCCTCGAAATTGGTGACGTGCGACGGGCGCATGCATGTGCCATTTGGCAGCGCACGCTCGAACTGGAGGGGGAGTGATGGCGAATCACATCAACGCGCCTGTCGTATTCGTCTTCGACAACGGCGACAAAATCACCATCCGGCCCGAAGAAGACTGCCTCAAGATCCATGCCTCCGGGGCACGTATTGGAAAGCTCTCGATCGAGCCCGAAGGCTCAAACATGTTGGCCCTCCGGGTGATCGAATGAGCCACTTCGATCACGACGACGGACTAGAAGACCCCGTCACCCTCGACCGCTGGGAAGACAACGACGCATGGGACCGAGCCCACGAACAGGCGGCAGGGAAATGATCGCTACCAGCCTCTCCACCCAATCCTGCCCCACCGGACTCTGCGGGCAATGCGGGCCCTGCCGACGCGAAATGCGCGAAGCCGACCGATTGATGCGGCCCAAAACGCTACCGCCCATCGAGCTTTCACCCACCGTCCAACAACTCCTAGCCGAAGACCGCAAACGCACCCGACCCACACGCAGACCCATCCCCAAAGTCGCCAACCGCCGAGCAGCAACCCCCACCGCGATCCCCACATCCAACCAAGCCTGCACCCAATGCGGCGAACTCCGCGGATACCGAACCATCGGCTCCAAAGCCACCACCCACATCCTCGACGGCGAAGGCACCCTCTGCCAAGTCTGCGCAGACCACCCCCGCATCCAAGCCACCATCACCCGCCTCGAAAACAAACCAGGCCCACGCACCAAATCCGAAACAACACTCCTCTCCAAATCACGATTCCGCATCCAACGAATCACCAAAAACGGCAGACCATTCCACCCCAACGCCAACCACGGCTCAGGCAACGGATACGTCTCCTACCTCTGCCGATGCGCCGAATGCCGCGACTGGCGCGCCGAACAAGACCGCGCAGCGAGAGCCAAAAAACGATGACCCACACCCTCACCATCATCGACACAGCGCATCCCGGCCGGCCGCCCCTCACCATGAACGAATGGCGCAACGCCCACTGGACAAAAAAGTCCAAGGCCCGCACCCGCATCCACTGGCAGATCCGACAAGCACTACAAACCAACCCGATCCCCATGTGCGAACAAGTAACCATCAGCATCACCCAATACGCACCCGACGCCCGCATCCGAGACGCAGACGGCCTCAGCGCATTCCGCAAAGACGCCATCGACGCACTCCGCCAACACGTCATCCCCGACGACGCCCAAAAGCATGTGATTGACGGCGGCAACACCATCCTCCTGGACCGCGAAAACCCTCGCATCGAGATTCGAATCGAGCCCACACCATTGAGCACACGAAACTCCCTCGGATACCTATCCGCAGCAACACTCCTCGCCTCCATTATTGTCGCGAACTGGGCAACCACCCGATTCGGATTCGTCCCAGTCGGATTCGGATTCGCTGCGACAGCTGGCACATTCGCCGCCGGCTTCGCACTCGCCGCCCGAGACGCGACGCAAGACCTCCTCGGCAAACCGAAGATGCTCGCAGTACTCGCTGTCGGCGCAGTCCTGTCGTATCTGATCGCGGATCCGTTCATCGCCACCGCATCGGCAGTCGCATTTGCCGTCGCGGAGTTGCTCAACTTTGCGGTCTACACGCCCTTGCGGAACCGATCGAAACTCGGTGATCGCAGGTGGGCTGCAGCTGTCACCGCATCCAGCCTCACCGGAGCCCTGGCCGACACCGTCATATTCCTCGCGATCGCATTCGGTTGGGCTGCTGTACTGCCAGCGCTCGCAGGACAGCTCGTCGGCAAAGCGTGGGCCACCCTCGCATACCTCATTCTCGGCAAGGCGGTGTCACGTGGTGCTGTACTTCGCCAACCCCTCCAGCCAGAAGGTGCGTGACGCCATGCGCAAAGAACTGCTCGGCTACATCGACACCCCAGCGCAAGGCAACAAACGTGAACCGGGCGTGGCATGGGTGGCGGACAACGGATGCTTCGGCAAAGGGTACCCAGGGGACATCCAGTACATCGCGTGGCTGCTCGCCAACCGTGACGACGCCGGCACATGCCTGTTCGCCACCGCGCCCGACGTGGTGGGGGACGCGAAAGAAACATTGAAGCGGTCGAAGCCGTTCCTGCCCGTGATCAGAGCGCTCGGATACCCGGTCGCCCTCGTCGCTCAGGACGGCCTCGAAAACCTGACAGTGCCGTGGGACTCGTTCGACGCCCTGTTCATCGGCGGATCCACCGAATGGAAACTCGGCAAACACGCCCGGAACTTGGTGACGGAAGCGAAACGTCGCGGCAAACACGTCCATATGGGACGCGTGAATTCCAAAACCCGCTACAGGTACGCGGAAGCCATCGGGTGCGACTCGGTGGACGGAACGTATCTCGCGTTCGGACCGGACGAGAACCTGCCGAAACTTCTTTCGTGGGTGGACAGCATTCAGAACCAAACCGCTATCGACGTAAGGGGTATTGCATGACCGCGCCTGATCCGGGGTTGACCGACCTCATCGCAGCGCACCAGGTGATGAGCCAGCAGTGGGTTCCGGCCGGTGCTGAGTACCGGCTCGTCTGCAAGTGCGGCATATGGATGGGAGCCGACGCTTTCCCTGCGCATGTGGCGTTGGTGGTGAAGCAGTACATCAACGGGCGGACAGCGCCAGTGCTTGAAGATTTCGACTGGCACATCCAGAACGCGTCGAACGGTGCAGTCTGCGCAGCCGAGGCCGACGACGGGCAAGCGCTCATGTCTTACCAATTGGAGATGGGCATATACAAACGGGCGGCTCAACTCCTCCGCGCAGCTTTGGAAGGGGAACAGCAATGAGCAGACGCGAGTACACAATCCGACTTATCTGCGCACATGAAGGATGCAAGGATAACTCGTTCACGACTGCAACCAGCCGACGCGAAGAGGATGAAATTCGCGCCAGATACCGAAAGTTCCCATATCGCTGCGTACGACACACCAACCCCGACGAAGTGCTATCTGCTGACAATCCCGAGCAGACGATCACACTCACCGCAGAGAAGGTTGTTGCGCCACACCTACGTGGCATTGACCTTCCTGGTGAAGTTCGGCACCTCGACGGCCTCTTCTGGGATAAGCGGCAGGGATTCACGTACGGCCCCGGCTTCAAGGCCTACGCATCCGACTTTCCGCCTGGCACAAAGCTGATCGTCACCGCCCGAATCGAACTGCCTTCTGAGGAGTCGTTGTGAGTGAGATCCGATCACAGGCCACACCCGCGAGAGACGAACTGGTGCACATATTGGCCGGCGCAGTTCTCGACAACCCCGGTGGCGTTGGGACGCTGCCACAGCACGCGGCCGACCGACTCCTCGCCGCTGGTTGGTCGAAGCCTCACACGGTGAACAGCATCGAAGACTTAGAGGCGCTGCCGATTGGGTCGGTTCTCGCACGAAACCTCGACCATCCAGACGAGATGGACGTGTACGTCAAGCGCAGTGACACGGCCGGATGGCGATACCTGCCGCTCCCGATGACTGTTCTGTTCACTCCGGGCGGTGAAGGGTGAGCAGAATCGAAAGCCAACTCCGGGACGCGCTCTACAGATCAGGCCGAGACATCGTAGAGAAAGCAACCGACCCAGACCAGCAGAAGATGCTGACCTACCTCCGATCGCTCGGCCCCGAAAAGTGCGAGCAATGGCTGGACAACTACGGCAACGCCTACGCCAAAGCGATCCTCCCCGTCATCCTCCCCATCATCAAGGAATACGCCGGTGACAACTGACCTCCTCGAATGGACTCCCGCAGACTCCAAAGCCCTCGACGCCTACGCCCGATCCATCCCCGGCCGGCCACCACTCAAACGCGACCCACACCTAGCCGAACTCCTCGCAACACTCCCAGGCCCAGGCGGACGCATCGGAATCGACATCGGACAACCCTGCCGAGAATGCGGAACCCCCATGGCACCCCGAACCCGACGCATCGAAGGCCACACCCCACACGGCGCACGAGGACGCTGCCGACCCTGCCACGACCGCGCACGCCACCGCATCGGAGGACACCGTGACTGAACACTGGTTCATCCCACGCCACGAACAACAGGAGCTCACCGACGCTCTGGGGGAAGTCCGAGACATCCTCGACGACCTCCAAGAAGCCCAGAAACCCCGCATCGCCACCGCCAACTGGAACCCCAAAGTCACCACAGGAGACCGCCCCCAACCCTTGCCGTTCAACGTCGCAGCCGTCGACGCCGCCGACAGACTCCTCATCGAACTCGAACGATGGGTGTACTGGCTCGCTGACGCACGACAGATCGCAGCACCCAACACCCACTGCGCAGGCTACGCAGACTGGCTCACACGCAACATCCTGCTCCTCGCCGCAACCCCAGGCAGCGAAGCCGCACACCACGACATCACTTCGGAAATCAGGCACGCACGCAACGCATCCGGACGCAGCCACCTCCAACCCATCCCCAAACCCAACCCCACCCGCCTCGCCCAAGCACACGCCGAACAACTCAACGCCCGAGGCATCGCCACCCTCGCCAAACACATCGGCGCCCAAGGCCTCACCATCCGCCGCATCAACCACCTCGTCGAAAAACACAAAATTACGCCGATCCGCTACGCGGACAAGAAAACCCCCATCTACACACTCGGTGACATACTCGACGCCCACTACGCCACACCCCAACGAAAGGCATCATGAAAATGGGAGCACCAAGTCCGACACCCACACTGTCCATCGAAGACATCAAGAACATGTCGAGCATGGCGATCACACGAACACAGGTTTCGCAAGCGCTCGGAATAGACCCCCGCACAGTCCGAATTGGCATCGAGGACGGCACTATCCCGTCTGTTCGGATCGGTAGACGAATCCTCATTCCTCGACTGCCGTTCCTGGCAATATTCGGAGCTGATGCATAGTTATGCACGCATGCGGATGATCATCTGATACGCTATGCGCGTACGCGACACCTGACAATCACTCGGGTGTCGCGTTTCGTCTTGCTGCACACCGCGCCCACTTCCCCCCAGGGCGCACCTTTTGAGGATGGTGCAGCAACCCCCGGAGCAGTCGCTAGCCAGCGCGCCCGGGGTTCAACTTCAGGAGGCCCAATGATCGAAACACTCCGCATCATCTGGGCACTCATCCAATACTGGATCATCTAATGCCAACCCGCGAACTACTCATCTGGGCAATCACCGGAATCTGGCGCATGTGGAGGTGGCAGTAATGCAATCACTCCAAGACCAACTCGACAAAAACGAATGGGACCTCGAACAAGCACGACGCGCAGGCAACCCAAACGCCATCGACACCCTCCTCGACCAACGCAACCGAATCCTGACAGACATCCACAACACACGCACATAACCACCCCAAACGAGGTGAACAATGCCCCGATGGGAATGGACACCCGAACAAGACTCCACACTCCGAGAACACCACGCACTCGGAAAAACCCAACAACAAGCAGCCGACCAAATCGGATGCACCAGACCAGACATCAGCCGAAGAGCAAAACGACTCGGAATACTCTGGCAAGAACCAAGCCCCGCCATCGAAGCAATGCGCCAGAAAAATGCTGACAGGTCCGCGCAGGCGCGTGCGCAACTCGCAGCCGCAGTCCTAGCCGACGCCATAAACATCCGCGAACGCATCTGGGACCAGTACACCGTCATCGTCTCCACACCACACGGGCCAGTGACCGAGATCCTCGACCTGCCAGACGCGAAAGCCGTCGCTGAATTCACCGCCGCAGTCGAACGCCTCATCAAGTCCCACGAAAACCTGACCCGCATGGGTGCCGGCCAAGACGCTGACGTCGCGAAGTCGATGCTCAACGAACTGTTCGAGCAGGTGAAGAAACTAGCCGACGAAAAGGAATAACTGATGGCGCTCAACGGTCTGCGGATGTCTCAGAAGCAACTGGAGTCTTTCGCTCACGCTGATGCTGATGCCTCGAAAGGCCGAGTCAACATCTGGCACGGCGCTGTCCGATCCGGGAAAACAGTCGGATCCCTGTTGGCGTTCCTTGTCGGAGTCGCGAACGCCCCAGAACAGGGCGAGATCGTGGTCATCGGCCGGACACGCGACACCATCTTCCGGAACCTAATCGGACCGTTGCAGGACAACAACATGTACGGCGTGATGGCGCAGCATGTGCGTTACAACCGTGGCGCACCGACAGCGGACATCTTCGGGCGCACAGTGCACGTCATCGGCGCATCCGATGTTCGAGCTGAAGCAGCGATCCGCGGTATGACCGTATGCCTCGCATACGTCGACGAAACAACGCTGGTGGCCGAAGAGTTCTTCAACCAGCTCGTCGCCCGCATGTCAGTGCCAGGCGCACGGATCTTCACAACCACCAACCCTGATGGGCCAAGGAACTGGCTCAAGACCGGATACATCGACCGCGCAGACGAACGCGGGCACAAGGTGTTCCACTTCGAACTCGACGACAACCGGGCATACCTTCCAGACGGATACATCGAAGGTTTGCAGGCGCAGTACACAGGACTCTGGTACGACCGATTCATTAAAGGTTTGTGGACGATGGCGGATGGTGTCATCTACGAATCTTTCGATCCCGCACGTCATGTCGTCGACACGCTCCCCGAGATGCAACGCATCCTCGGTGTCGGTATCGACTACGGCACCACCAACCCAACCCGAGGAATCAAACTCGGCCTGGGTGTCGACAACAAGCTGTACGCAATGGCCGAATGGGCGCCAGGCTCAGGCACCACCACCGATCACTCACGCAGCCTCCGTCAGTTCATCAGCACCGATACACCCGAATACTTGTACATCGACCCCGCTGCCGCTGTCTTCAAAGTGCAGTTGCAGCGCGACGGATTCGACAACTACTTCAACGCATCGAACAAGGTCGGCGCCGGCATCGGACTCGTCGCATCCTTGTTCTCCACCGAGCAGCTACTCATCCACGCATCGTGCACCGAACTGCTCGGCGAAATACCCGGCTACGTGTGGGATGCCAAGGCTGCAGAGAAAGGGGAGGACTCACCCGTGAAACTCAACGACCATGCTGTCGACGCCCTCCGCTACGCAGTCTCAACGTCCCGCCCGATGTGGCAGGCACATATTCCAACGCTCGATGCAGCAGCGCGCCTGCCTGATGAACGAATCGAATAGGGGTGGCCGCGTGATCGAAGCGAACATGGCGTGGCCGCCGACCGCGCTGGCGAAAGTCGCCGCACGAGTCCGCGAATCACAAGTGTGGTGGGAAGGCGACGTCCTCAAACTCGACGACTTCTACCGCACCAACCCCAACCGTCGATCATTCGCGCAAGCCGGCGTCGTCGGCAAGGTCTCAGACTTCCTGTACGGGAAACCCGAGTCGGCATCGAAGCCGTCCCGGAAAATGCACGTCCCGATCCCCGCGGACATCGCGAAACTCTCGGCATCGGAACTGTTCTCCGAACCGCTGACGATCATCGACCCCACCGACAACAAGGCATTGCAAGACCGTGTGGACCTGATCTTCAACACCCCCACCTTCCACGGTGACCTGTTCACCGCTGGTGAATCAGCGTCCGCGTTGGGTGGCTGCTATCAGCGCGTGGTGTGGGATGACACGGTCGCCGACAATGCTTGGATCGACTTTGTGGATGTGGACAAGGCGATCCCCGAGTTCGCTTGGGGCCGTTTGAAAGCTGTCACATTCTGGTCCGAGCTCGCGGGTTCGGATGAGCGGGACGTGTGGCGGCATTTGGAACGGTACGAGAAGGGCCGCATCCTGCACTCCCTGTACAAGGGGACACCGACGAACCTCGGTACCGTGATGGACCTTCAAGCGCACCCCGACACCAAGGGCATCGAGCTCGACAGCTTCGATGACACGGCCGGCGGATACGTCAGCCTCGGCGTCGACGAGCTCGCTGCCCGATACGTCCCGAACGTGCTCCCGAATCCCGAGTGGCGCAACGACCCCACACTGCGACACCTCGGACTGGCAGACATCCGACAGGACCTGTTCCCAATCTTCCAAGGCCTCGACCTGATCTATTCGTCGCTGCCTCGGGAGTTCCGGATCGGTCAGGCACGCATGTTCGCCTCAGAGCAGTTGCTCACCAATCACGGCGCAGGTCGCGGTGCATCGTTGCCTGAGGATCAGGAGATCTTCACGCAGGTCAATCAGGGCGTGAAGGACGGCGACGCGACTTCGATGTTCCAGTTCCATCAGCCGGCGCTGCGGGTACTTGAGCATGATCAGGGCGCGGAGTTGTTGTTGCGTCGTGTCCTGTCGACGACCGGGTACAGCCCTGTGTCGTTCGGCATGTCCGACGAGGTCGCTCAGACCGCGACAGAGGCGACGGGCAAGAAAGAGTTGACGGTCAAGACAACGAAGGGTAAGGCCCGTTATTGGGGTGCTGCTCTTGGGCCGTTGGCGACGATTTGCATGCAGATCGATGCAGTCAAGTTCCCCGGCAAGGGTGTCGCTCCGGTCGAGGAGTTGGAGCTGGATTGGCCGAAGTTTGCTCGTGAGTCGGATGAGGCGAAGTCTCGGACGGTTCAGGGTTGGGCGACGGCGGATGCTGCGTCGACTCACACGAAAGTGTCGTATCTGCATGAGGATTGGGATGAGGAGCGGATCGATGAGGAAGTGAAGAAGATCGACGAAAAGAACCAGGTTCCTTCGCCGTTCGGTTCGCTTCCTCCGGATCAGAATCCTGACCCGAACATCCCGCCTGAACCGCCTGTGCCTCCTGTCGATGAGGTCAAACCCGCTGAGGAGTAGGCGATGGCGCTCGACCCGTCCGAAGCAGCAGGACTCCCCGATGAGTTGATCAACCTCTACACCGAAGCCGAGTTGGCTCTGATGTCGATGCTCGCCGAAGCGATTGTGGCGGGCATCGACACTCCAGAGTGGGAGGCTCGGCAGCCGGCGGAGATGTTGCGGTTTCGGCAGCAGGCGCAGTTGTTGGCGTTGCAGTTGCAGTCCCAGATGCCGGCGTTGGTTGAGGGTGCGGTTGCGGGTGCTGCGGAGCGTGGCCGTGAGGCTGCGGACGAGGACTTGAAGGGGTTGCCGAAGGTGCCTCCGGTTCCGCCTGTGACGCCTGCTCGGGATCGGAAGACTCGGGCCGCGATCTACGCAGGGCAGCAGGTGCTTTCCTCTGTGACTGCTCGGATTCCGGGTGCCGCGGGGGAGCTGCATTCGCAGGTGACAACGCAGATCATCGCGAGGTCATCGGGTGTCCGATCGGGTACACGCCTGGATGCAGCGCAACAAGCCCTCGACATCCTCACCAAACGTGGCGTGACCGGATTCCGGGATGCTGCCGGCCGCAACTGGTCCCTCGCCAGCTATATCGAGATGAAGTCCCGGACCATCGTCAACCAAGAGTTGATTGATGGGCATACGGATCGGATGTTGGAGCGCGGTCAAACCCTGATCGTCGTATCCAGCCACTCGAATCCGGCGCCGCAATGCCAACCCTACGAAGGGCAAGTCCTCTCGTTGGATGGCGAGGCAGGGACAGTGATCCGGCCCAACGCGACCGGCGGCCGTGCAGTGAAGGTGAAGATCAAAGCCACACTGCGGGAAGCCCGCTCGAAAGGCTTCCAACACCCCAACTGCGGACACGCTGTCAGCGCGTTCATTCCTGGCGGGTCGCGGACGTTCGAGACCAGGCCGGATCCGGAAGGGTACGCGGCGACGCAGAAGCAGCGCGATATGGAACGCGCTGTGCGGGACACGAAACGGCAGCAGTCCGTCGCCATCACCCCGCAACGCAAACGCGAACTCGCCGCACTGCTGAAGCAGCAGCAAGCCGCAATCGCCGCACACACCGCGCAACACGACCTGAAACGCCGACCCAACCGCGAACGACTCGGCGCACGCTGATATATCGGGTTTTCCCAATACGCGCTGATAGATCCCCAGAGTTTCCCGCCGCATGGCGGAATCGCAGTAACCCAATAGCCCCCAGCCGCACGGCACCCAGGGGCCAATGCCGCATGGCACAAGGAGAGAACAATGCGCGTCCAACGATCCGTCATCGCACCCGAACCGTTCGACATGTTTACTCGAGCATCCCGTTGGCCTTCCCGCCAGCACCCTCGACGCGACCCCGAAGGACACCCCCAAGGTGGCGATCCGGTCGATCCTCCCGCCGACCCAGTCGATCCCGCAGACCCGCCGGCCGATCCGCCACAGGATCCGGCCGACCCGCCCGCCGACGTGGACTGGAAGAAGGAATCGCGCAAGCACGAAGCGGAAGCGAAGAAGAACCGCGCTGCCGCCGCCGAGTTGGAGAAGATCAAGGCATCGAAGCGGACCGCCGAGGAGAAGGCAGCGAAGGAAGCAGCCGACGCCAAGGCTGACGCCGAAGCCGCACGCGCTGAAGCCGCACGCGAACGCGCAGCCCGCAAATACGGACTGTCCGACGAAGACCTCGACTTCCTCGAAGGCGTACCAGCCGACAAGTTCGACGCCAAAGCGAAAGCACTCTCCGAACGCATCAAAGCTGCCGCACCCGCCGGCAAGTCCGGACTCCCCGCAGGCGGCGCAAAAGAAAAAACCAAATCCACAACGCTCAGCGGCTCCATCGCCGCCCACTACTCCTAGGAGCCTCCCATGGCTGTAACCCTCGCAGAATCCAAGCTCAACGCCCAGGAAGACTACGATCCCGCTGTCATCGACGAATTCCGCAAGGAATCCGCCGTCCTCGACTCGCTGATCTTCGATGACGCTGTCTCCCCGACAGGTGGAGGCACACTCGACTACGGCTACCGGCGCCTGCTGACGCAGCCCACCGCCGCGACCCGCGCCTACAACACCGAGTACACCCCGCAGAACGTCACCACCGAGAAGAAGAGCATCACGCTCGCCGTCCTCGGTGGATCGTTCGAGGTGGACCGTGTGCTCGCGAAGCTCGGCCCCGCCGCGTCCTCGAACATCGCGTTGAACGTGTCGCAGAAGGTGAAGGCCGCGACCACCAAGTTCAACGACGAACTGATCAACGGTGACGTTGCAGTCGACGCCAACGGCTTCGACGGCCTCGACAAGGCCCTTACCGGGTCCTCGACGGAGTTCCGGGCAAGCTCGGTCACCAACTGGACCGACTGGGACACAGTGCCTTCCGCGGTGAACAAGGCTCTCGATGACATCGACGAGTGGCTGTCGCTGCTCGACGGCATCCCGACCGTTGTCCTCGGCAACCAGAAGGCGTTGGCGCGTGTCCGTGCCGCTGCACGCCGCTCCGGCATGTACACGAAGGACCCCATCGAGGGCCTGATCGGTGCGAACGGCCGGCCGATCAATCGTGAGTCGTACGGTGGCATCACGTTCGTCGACCCGGGTAACCAGGCTGGTACGAACAACCCGATCATCCCGATCGAGGCTCGCACTGTCGGTACCGCTCAGACCGGCCTGACTGACCTGTTCGCGTACCGTGTCGGCCTCGACGGCTTCCACGGTGTGTCGACTGTCGGTGGCCAGATCGTTCAGACGTGGCTGCCTGACTTCTCCACTGCTGGTGCGGTGAAGAAGGGTGAGGTCGAGCTCGGCCCGGTTGGTTGCGCTTTGAAGGCCACCAAGGCTGCGTCGGTGTTCCGCAACATCAAGGTTCAGTAGTGGCGACCGTGAAGACCCCCGTAGAGGGGTACAACGGCAAGGTCGCTGGCGTGAACTTCGTGGACGGTGTGGGTGAGACGGATGACGCGAATGCGTTGGCGTACTTCACCCGTCATGGTTACAAGGTGTCGGAGACTGTGAAGCGGGGCGCCCGGAAGCCCGCCGAGGACTGATCTACCTGATGCCCACCCCCGAGTCGCCTTCCTGTGCGGCTCGGGGCTGGTGGGACCAAATGCTTGGTGGTTGGTGCGTTTCTACGTGCCCGGCAACGGCTCATAGACCCACGTTAAGACCGCTTGAGGGGTTCACCGCCGGGTTCCTTTCCCCCTTGCAGCAGCGTATAAACATCTCGGTATGACCGAGATGGTCTGCGCGCCAACCATCAACACCCCGAGGAGTTTTCGTGTCTGATCTACCCACCACGTTCAAGCGACGGGACTTGATGGCCGCGCTTGAACTGCTCGGCATCCCATCTGCGGGTACACGCCGTGTCCAGATCTTTCCGGATTGCATCATCGTGGAGCAGTTGCGGCGCGACGCGTCCGGTTCCCTGTTCTCGGCTGGGGCCGACATCGCCACAGTCAAGACGGTCATCGGCTTGGAGAAGGAGTAACCGTGCTCGTCTATGCCGATGCTGACAACCTGGCCGCGTGGCTCGGTGAGCCCGCACCCGACAACGCAACCTCACTCCTACGCCACGCATCATCGAGGGTCGCGAACGCATGCCGCTGCGACATCTACGACACCCAGCCGAGCGGCCTCCCCGTCGATGACGACATCCGGGAAGCGTTGCGCGACGCAACGTGCGCGCAGGCGGAACGGTGGAAGGAACTGAAGGTGGATCCGGCTGCTGGTGCCGGCGGTTTCGATGTGCAGATCACATCATCCAGCATTGACGGTTCGTCGTTGTCGACGACTGCTGCGACGGTGGACGCTGCCCGCGCCGAAGCGTTGGACGGACTATGCGAACTGTCCGTGTCGATCCTGCGGAATGCGGGTCTCGCTAGTTCGTTGGTGAGGTCGTCGTGAGCATGGCGGACATCATCGCGGCGCAGTGGTTCGTGTGGCCAGTATCGGTGAAGCGGCATGCGGGCGAAGGACCCTACGAACCGGCATTCGATCCGGCGGTGACTGTGCTCGGGAAGATCACCACGAAACGCAAGTTGGTGCGCGCTGCTGATGGTTCCGAGGTCATTTCGGAGGCCCGCGTGAGTATGCATGTCAACACTGCACTGATTCCTGTCGGCTCGTTGGTGACTTTTCCGCCCGAGTTTGGTGGACGCACGGCTGTGGTGTTGGCGGAGCAACGCCATGACGACGGCAACGGTTTGACCCCCAACTTCTACAGCATCGACCTCACCTAGGAGCGTGCTCGTGATCATGCCGTATCCAGTCGAGTTGTACGACGGATGTCCATGCTTCACATGCCTGGGATTCATCGGGCACCAATGGAAGATGCCACTCTGCCCGACTTGTGGGAATAAGCGGTGCGCGGGCGCTAATCACCATTCACGCCATCCAGACCCTTCCGAGGTGAGCTTGTGAGTACTGCTCTGAACTTTCCGATCGAGCCAGTCCGCTCCGCCATCACCGACGGATTGCACGCTGCCGCTGAAGTCATCAAGCAGGAAGCGATCGAACGGGCACCGAAAGAGACCGGGTATCTGCGGAACACTGCGGCGACTGCGGCTGAGGGGTTGGAAGCTGCTGTCGGCTTCGACGGACCGTATGCCGTAAAGCAGCACGAGGAACTCGGTTATCACCATCAGGATGGTGAGGCGAAGTACCTCGAAAACGCTGTCATCGCAACGAGGGAAGTTGTCGGGCAGATCCTCGCGGAATCGATACGGAGGCAACTCGGATGACACTCGTTCGGGCACCGGACACCGTCGAACTCCTCGAAGCCCTCGCCCAACACCTCACCAACCTCGGACTCGCACGCTACGCACCGAACGGAATCTACGTCGGCGAAGGCCTCCCCGCGATCTTCTTCGGACAACTCCCCGACAAACCAGACACGGCGATCCTCCTCAACAGCTACAACGACGACCGGACACGGGACGCAGCAACCCCCGACTACTACGTCCAACTCCGATTCAGGACCGCCGGCCGTGACCCTCGCACCGTCAACAGGTTGGCCGACAGCGTGTTCCGCGCCCTCGACGACAGGCTGCATGAGCGCAGCAACACAGTTTGGGCGGGCGTCAACATCCTGTCCTGCATCCGGCACATCGTCGGCCCCATCGCCCCGGATGCGAACAACCGCTACACCCGCCCCGATTCATACACCATCACCACAAACCCAGGAGCAATTACATGACCACACCACTCGCACCCCCCAACAGCCAGTCCCTCGCATCCGCTCTCGGACGCGACTGGGTACTCCGAGTCCGCGAACTCGGCGGCTCCGAGTCCGATTGGCTCTTCGTCCGCGGATGCTCCTCACTCTCGCCGATCTTCGAAGGCGCAGAACAGGATGCCTCCGACATCGACGGCGAAGGCTACGACTCCTCGGTCGTGACCGGACTCTCGTGGCGCGTCGAAGGTGGCTGCAAGCGCAAGGGCGAAGCAACTGCCGGGTTCGTTGACGACCCGGGCCAGGCGCTGCTTCGACGCAAGGGCCGCAAGACCGGCATCGACAACATGGTGGAATTCCAGATCTACCGTCGCGACGATCTCCCCGATGCATACAAGGGCTCCGGACCGGTCATCTGGAAGGACAACGCTGCCGGTGATCCGAAGGCGTTGCAGGATGCGACCTTCACCTTGAAGGGCAACGGCAAGCCTGAGGACATCGCTAAGCCGACTGGCACTCCGTTGCCGACCGCGAAGGTCATCACGTTGCCTGCCGGCCTGACTGGCGGTACGTGGTCGCTGACTGTTGGTTCCGCTACGGCATCGGGCCTCGCGCACAATGTCGCATCGTCGGCCGTGCAGACCGCTGTTCTCGCGCTGGCGGGCGTCCCTTCGGGTACCACGGTGACGGGCTCGGCTGGTGGACCCTACACAGTCACCTTCGCTGGTCCTGTCGGCGCGGTCTCGGCATCCGGTTCGAGCCTGACTCCCGCCGGAACTGTCTCCGTCTCCTAACCAGCACCTCTTCTGAAAGGTTGCACTTGTATGCGTGACCTCGCAGAACTCATGGACCCGGAACTCGTCCTGCCTATCGGTGGGCGCGAGTTCCGGGTCTCATGCAGTGCCCGCCAAGGGCTACACCTCGTTCAACTGTTGAACGAGAAACCACGGCTGTCGGATGAGCAGGAACGCGACGAGATTGTGTTCGCTCTCGGTGACACCTATGAGCAGATGACTGAGGCTGGTGTGTCGTGGCCGAAGATCGCTGTCGCCGGCCGTGTCGTCATGGCGCACTACGGTTTGAGTCCTGAGGCTGGCCGCATGGTGTGGGAGTCGGCTGGTGGAGTCTTGGCGGGAAATCCCCTGCCCCCACCCCCGAACCAATCGAGAGTGGGGGCGACCCTAGCCCGCAAGATCTTTCAGCCCCGGGAACCTATGGACCGGATGATCCTGGCGGCGGCCCGTACGACGAAGTAACCGGCGTCCGCGACTGGTACAACCCGACACCCGGCAAACCCGCGTCCGACGAAACCGTTGATCGGCCGTGGACTGATGTCCTCAACCACTGGCACGCAATCGAACTCGACCTCGACGCCAACGGTCACGACATCGAATCCGGTCTCCTCGACGCCCGCACGTGGCGGTGGCTGAAACTGCGCATCGACCACTACGCATCCACCCCCGGCACCAACCTCTGGGACGCCCTACACCCGAAAGCGGGCTAGATGAGGTTCATGGCTGCGTCGATTGCGGCGCGTACCCCTGCCTTGTAAGAGCGCTGGGTTGCATCAGTCCCGGTGATCCAGGCTTGAGCAGCAGGGCCTGACATCTGTTCATTCGGGAGAACTTCGACAGTGTCAGTTTCTGTGACATCGGATATCAGTTCGATGGGGCTGACCTCTAGCGCCTTGGCGACGATGAACAGTTCGTGCACGGTTATTGACTTTCGTCTTCCTCCTTCGAGGTTGGCGAGAGTTGTTCGGATGGTCGGGTATCCGAGTTCTGTGCAGGCGTTGGCCAAGTCTTGGTAACTCATGCCAAGGGCAGTTCGACGCTCCCCGATGCGCGTCACGATGGTGTGCGTAATTCTTTCAGGCCACTCCATATCGTTCATAAATACTGACTATACCCGAAAGGCCAGTGATGGCTTACAAGGATTTGGATACTTTCTTCGACCCGGATCTGCACCTGCCGATCCGCGGGAAGACGTACACGGTGCCCGCACCCGGCGCACCAGAGGCCGCACGGCTACGGAAGCAGGTCATCGCGGAAGGTGTACCGCCAGTCGAGCAGGTATTCGAGGCACTGAAAATCCTCGGCGCCGAGATCGACCCGGAAACCGAACTGTGGTCGGGCGGCGTCTACGACGAGATGGTCGCCGATGACCTGCCTTGGCCGATGGTGTTGCACTCAGGCCGCACCGCGATTCTCCATTACGGCTTCTCCGCCGATATCGGCGAGGCCCATTGGGCGCTAGCGCAACTCGGCAAACTCGTCGACCTCGAACAGGCCACCGAGTTCCTCGCCACGATCAAACCGAAAACCTGAACCCTTGGAGGGCTGAGCGATGAGCTTGGACGTTGGTGAGCTCGTAGCCCGACTGACATTGGACGATTCCCGCTTCATCCAGGGAACCCAACGATCCGAGCAGCAGTCACGGCAATCCACACAACGGATCAGCAACGGCTTCCAGGACATCACCCGCGCCGCCGCCCGCGCAGGCGAAGCAGCACAAGCCGTGGAAATCAACCGGCAGTTGGACCGGCAGGCGCAGCAAGCCGCGCAACGCATCCAAGAGTTGGAACGCAACGCGCAACGCGCCGACCAGTCAGTCGACGACATCGTCATGAACGACCGACTTCTCAACGAAGCCCGCGACGCTGCACGAGGGATCGACGAAATCCGTGCCGGCGCACGGCAAGCAGCTGGTGCGCTGAACGACATCGAACTAGGTAATCGCCTTCGGGAGGATTTGCAGGCCGCTCAGGGTGACCTGGATGACCTGTATCGGCAGGCTGGTGACGGCGGTGCTGGTGCTGGTGATCAGGCTGGCGGAAACTTCCTGTCCGGTTTTACTGACACGATCGGCAACCTCGCGTCGTCGACCGGCCCTATCGCTGGTTCGCTGCTTGGTGTCGCTGTCATCGGCTTGACGGCTGGCGCTGCGCTCGCTGCGGCCATCAAAGAGGGCATGGAGCAGGAGAAGACGCAGGATCTGTTTCAGGCACGTACTGGTGTCACGGAAGGACAGGCTCGGAAGTTCGGTCTTGCCGCGGGCGAGTCCTACGCGGATGCGTTCGGTGAGTCTGTTGAAGGCAACTTGGACACGGCGAAATTCGCTTTGCGCAACGGTCTTCTGGATCCAGCTGCAACGCAACGTGACGCCGAGAAGATGATCAACAGCCTCGATGGTGTCGCCACGATCATGGAAGAGGAGATCCCTGCCGTTGCTAAGGCAGCTGGTCAGGCTCTTAAGACTGGGTTCGCTGTCGACGCGCAGGATGCTTTCGACCTGTTCACGAAGGCAACCCAGCTTGGTCTCAACAACTCCGAGGACTTCCTCGACACTGTCAACGAGTATGGAACCCAGTTTCGCAAGCTAGGTCTGACTGGTGCCGAATCGATCGGTCTGATGTCCCAGGCCGTGAAGGCGGGCGCACGTGACACTGACCTCGCAGCAGATGCTTTGAAAGAGTTCAGCATCCGCGCAATCGACGGTAGCGAGTTGAGCGCAAAAGCTTTTGCTGATCTTGCATACGAGCAAGACGGTGTTGCGCTGAGCCAGCAGGATCTCATTGCCAACAACGAGAAGATGTCGGAAGGGTTCGGGGCCCTCGGGTTCAACGCCGAGGACATGGGGAAGAAGATCGCTGGCGGTGGAGAGGGTGCACGTGAAGCTCTAGGCCAGGTGTTGGACAAGCTGCGCGGGGTCACTGATGAGCAGGAACGCGCCACGCTAGCAACAGCTCTTTTCGGCACGCAGGCTGAAGACTTGGGCGACGCGCTCTATGCGATGGATCTTGATACGGCCATCCAGTCGATGAACGACTACGAGGGTGCGGCGTGGCGTGCGATCAACGTGATGGGCGGCAACGCCTCGACATCCGTTGAAGGCGCGATGCGGTCCATCGAACTTGCTGGCGATGGCATGAAAGCTGCTCTCGCGCAAGCATTCGGACCGTACATCAAAGACTTCGCAGACAACATCTCAAACAACCGTGCCGGTGTGATCCAGTTCTTCATCGACATCGGCAACACGGTGTTCGAAGCGGGCAAGTCAGTCCTCGGATTCGTAGAAGGCGGGCTTCGTGGACTGGCCGAGTTCGCTGTCTCGGCGTCCGAGACTGGTGCGTCGTTCCTGGATATGGGTGCGAACATCCTGTCAGTGGGTGAAGCGATCCCCGTTTTCGGTGACCTGCTGGGGCTCGCGACAGGTGGCGCTGCGGACAAGATGCGGGACATGGCCGACAAGACTCGCACTGGAGGCGAGGGCATCTCGAACATGTTGGAAGGCGCTGCTGACGGTATCCACGACACTCTGATTCCCGCTTTGGGTCAGGCTCAGGACAGGTTCAACGAGTTCGCTGGGGACATGAAGTTGTCGGCGGCGTTCAACGATGAGTCGGCGAAGGTGAACAAGGCGATCGCTGATATTGGTGTTGGCGCTGATGGTGCTGCGATCAAGATTGAGAACTGGACTGGTTCGATCGATCGCAACAACGAGGCGCAGGTCCAGATGGAAAACGGGCTCAAGGGCATGTCCGATCAGTTCGTCAATCAGATCAAGACGGGTATGGAAGCCGGCAATACCGTTGAGGCTTTGACCGGTCAGTACAACGAAAACCGAAACGCTCTGATCGAGCAATTGATGGCCACTGGCATGTCGAACAAGGCAGCGGTGGACTACCTGAATGTGCTCGGACTGACGCCTGAGTTTGTTGACACGAAGATCCTGCAATCGGGCATGCCTGAAGCCAAGTACGAGTTGGACGTGTTGAAGGACAAGGTCATCGATGTCCCGGACTCGAAGACCATCCACACTCAGGCGTTGACTCAAGATTCGATGGATCAACTCAAGGCGCTTGGCTTGAAGGTTGAGACGCTGCCTGATGGAACGGTCAATGTCACAGCTGAAACCGCTGACGCTGAAGCGCGGATGCAGGAGTGGCTGAGTCGGCAACGTACCCTACGGATCTCGGCTGTGATCACTGAACGTCGGGTCGCAGCTGGCGTGGACCCGACGTTCATCGGCCCGTCTCTCGCTGATAACGGACTCGCTGACGGCGCTATCCGTACGCGTGCGGACGGGATGATCGACACCGCACACATTCAGCAGGGTTCAGGGCAGGGCATCTACACGAAGTCCCCGCTCGGGCCGGTGCAGTACGCGGAAGGCGAAACGCAGTGGGAAGCCTATATTCCGGGGGCGCCGTCGAAGCGGAAACGTTCGGAGGCGATCTTGCAGGATGTGGCTCGCCGCTTCGGATTCGGACTCATCAAACCTGACGCTATCAAGATGGCGAATGGTGGTGTCGTCGAGTCGTTCACCGGCATCGCATCCCAACACGCACCAGGACTGCAACTCACCTCGTCGTACCGGGACACCAACGACTACCACGGGCAAGGGAAGGCAGTCGACTACTCCAACGGCTCAGGAAACACCGATGAGCAGTTGGCGTGGGCGAACTATCTCGCCGACAACTACCAGTCGCAGTTGGCGGAGTTGATTTACTCGGATCCGCGGTTCACTCGGAACATCAAGGACGGGAAGATCGTCGATCCGTCGTTCTATGGTGCGGCGACGATGCAGCAGCACGAGAACCATGTGCATGCGGCGTCGAAGGAACCGTTGGGTGCCCCGTCTGGTGCTGGTAAGGATGCGGCTCCTGCTGCTCCGGATACTCGGACGGAGCGGGAGAAGATCGCCGATCAGGTGATCGCGGAAGGTAAGCGCCGCGGCATCAGCGATAAGGGCATCAAGGCCGCGGTCATGACCGCCCTCGCTGAAACCGATTTGCAGAACCTCGACTACGGCATGGATGGCGATAACGCCGGCATCATGCAGCAGCGCGATAACGGTGGTTGGGGAACGTTGGAGGACCGGAAGGATCCGACTCGGGCTGCGGGCATGTTTTACGACAAGCTCGACGACTTCGACTACAACAGCATGTCGGAGGCTGAGGCGGCGCAGAAGGTGCAGCAGTCGGGCACTGCGGATGGTTCGAATTATGCGGTGAAGGCTGCTGAGGCGGACGAGATCATCGCTGCGTCGAATGCCCGCGGCAACGGCAGTCAGATGACTGTTGGCACTACTGACAGTGGTGCTGCGTTGGCGACGGATGGGCAGCGGGTGTTCGTCACCAACTGGCCCGGAACATCGTCATCGTCGTATTCAGCGCCTGAACCTGCGCCGGCGACAGCGCCTGCTGGTGGTACCTCGGATGCTGCGGGGAAGGATCCGAACCTGATCTGGTCTGGCGGGTTCAAGGTGTTCGAGAACGGCGGCATGAACCTCCCCGACCAAGCCGGCCTGTATTCGGATGGTGCGGATTTGATTCGGTTCGCGGAGAAGGGAACAGGCGGAGAGTCCTACATTCCGCACGCCCCGTCGAAGCGGAACCGTTCAGTCGCGATCACCCGTGAGACTGCACGCCGGTTCGGGTACGAGTTGGTGCCGATGGCTGACGGTGGACTCACAGGGTTCGGTGGCTATGTGGGGGAGAAGCCGGGGTTGAAGGTGCCGACGACGGCGAATGGTCGTCGTGCTGCTGCGTATAACGCTGCGGCGTTCGGTGTTGGTGCGGCATTCGCCCTCGCCAGTGGCTTCGATGCGGACGGTAAGTTCACCGGCCAATTCGACACTGGCGCGAACTCTTCCTCCCAGTTGGAGAAGGGGTTCGAGAACGCGACCAAGGAAATTCAGCCGGTCCTCGAACAGATCCTGTTGGCGATCAAGAACCGTGAGCCGATCCGAGCTGAGGTGAACGTCGACCGCGACTCGGGCATGGCGAACATCAACATCCTGAAGGGCGGCATATGAGTAGGCGATATGTCCTCGAATGCGCAGACGGGACAGTGTGGGATTTCAACGATCCTGCCTGTCCCGTCTCGTTTCGTACGGAACCGACGGGTACTGAGGGCGCCGAGTTCACGCACGATGACCAGAAGAATGTGGGTCAGGCTGGGGTGTCGTGGGTTGCCCGCAATGACATGCCGAACTTCATCGGGTTGGACTGCAAGGTCGGGCCTGTCCCGAAGGCTGACGCGTTGCGGCTCGGGAAGCTGTGGCGGCACTCATTGGGCCGCGGCAAAGAAATCCACACCTTCTGGTCGATCACCGAAACTGGTGGCGAGAAATTCCAGTACGTGAGGTTGTCGACGAAGTTCGGGCCGATGGACATTCGGCTGTTGAAGGACTCCGGGGTGCAGCTCAACGACCCGGCAACACTTCGGTCGGACGAGACGTGGTGGCGTAAGCGACCTGCCGTCAAGACATTCAAGGCCGCGGACTTCGCAACAGCCGCTATCGAATCTGAATCGGATGAGCCGGTGTGGCCGCACATCGTCATCACCGGCCCCATCACGCTTCCGAAGATCGGCTGGCAAGGCGAACTCGTCCCACTACCGACCATCGCAGCCGGCGACGTGTGGACCATCAACACCGACCCGAACTGGTTCTCCATCAAAGACGGCGCCGGCAACGATCGGTCGTGGATCGCCCGTGCCTGGTACAAGCAGATCCCCGGAAACCCAGCCAGCCCAATCACCGTCCCCATCACGATCCAAGGAACCGGCACCAACACCAACACCTCGGTGAAAGTGACGCTGCCGCAACTATTCAGGGAGGGCTTCTAAATGACTGTCGCCCTCCCCGGATACCCGCGCCCCAACACCACCGAGGTCAAAGGTTTCCGAATCGAGGTCGGTTCACCAGATGCCATGTCGTGGAGGCCTCTTGGCGCGTACATGGCGGGAACCACTTTCGAGTGGGATTGGGCGATCCCCACCACCGCGGAAATCTACATTCGTGGGGATCATCCGATGGCGTCGTATCTGTCGCACCCGCGGCGGAAAGTCATCCACATCCGCACCACCCACAATGGAATCCCGTGGGATGGGCGGGTTATGGAGGCTCAAGTCGCGGGACCGCCTGGCAGGTTGACGATCAAACTGACTTGTGTCTCGAACTTGTTCAAGCTGTTGCGGGCGTTGGCATGGGTGAACAACATCCTGCCGCCTGAGATCCAGTTCAACATCACTGGTAAGCAGGATGTTGACTGGGGACCACCCGATCAGGTGATGAAGAAGTACGTGTCGAAGGTGATGACACGACTCCGATCGCCGGTCGTGTCCGCTCTGCCAATCCGCAAAACCACACCCGAGTTGCCGGACCTCGACGACATCGACACTCTCGACGACTTGCTGAACATCGTGCACGAGTCACCCGACGACATGATCGTGTTGGCCGCCCGGTTCACCCAGCTCGACGAACTATTCAAGCAGACCGTCGAGACCTACGAGATCGGCTTGTCCATCAACTTGTGGACGCCGGCTGACGGGTTGCCGTCCCCGCACGTGTTCAACACGCACACCCTCTCGATGCTGCAATCGGTGATGGACTACACGTCCGACAACTTCCTGAACTTCACCAACCCCGGAAACATCCTCGGGCTCACAAATCCGTCCGAGTGGGGGAAGTTGCAGAACCCAGGGTTCGTGTTCAACACGCACGCGAAGCGGGACCGCCGCCAGTTTCAGTGGCGCACGGATGGTGATCAGATCGCCTGGATTGAACGGGTCGAAAAGACTGCGGACGCAACACGTGTTGTGATCGGCGGCAAGGCCCCCGAGATCCTGAATCAGGTCATCGAGTGGGGCGCGAACTTCGCGTTGCAGTTGATCCTGAACGCCATCCTCCCCGGTCTCGGGTTGGGCAACATCATCGGCGACCTGTTCGACAACGTGTTCTTCGCGTTCCAACAGTTCTGGGATCCCGAACTCGAAACCGATTTGGGGGAGTTGGGTCGCGGTGAAGCGTTCGGCGACAACACGTCCGCGTGGTCGTTGGATGGGTTCGCTGTCGGCTTGGCTGCGTTGAAGGCGCATTCCGGTTCCGAGGCGATCCGGTTGACGGTCGTCGAGGGCGGCGCGGATGGTCGCGGCTTCACGTTCGGAGAAGACGTCGAAGTGATCGACGGCGTGGAAGTGCACTTCGAGCGCCGCTACAAGCACGGCGACATCATGACTGTCTGGGATGACGGTGTCGTGATCGAGAAGCACGTTTCGAACGTGAAGATCACCGAACAGGAAGACGGCCGCATGCGGACTGTCACCACGTTCGGTGATGCCATCACAGTCGGCGATGGCTGGGAGCGCGTCTTGAAGAAGGTCCAAACGATCTTCGGCAGCATCCGCGCTATCGCCAACTCAACCTAGGAGAAACACATGACCTGGACAGGAGATCCCGTCTGGCTCGCAGATGTCTTGCGCGCTGAGGGAATCAAAGTCGTCGAATACCCCGGCTGGAAAGACCGCGGACACGGCGACATGGGCACGATCTGGGGTGTCGTCGCACACCACACCGGCAACAACCCGCCCGGCAACAACCCCGGATACATCGCGAACCATCCGAGTCTCGGCTTGTGCTCGCAGATTCACCTGTCCCGAGATGGTGTCGCCACCGTCGTCGGTGTGGGTGTCGCCTGGCATGCCGGCAGCGGATCGTACCCAGGATTGCCGACCAACGGTGCGAATGAACGCACCATCGGTATCGAGGCGGAGAACAACGGCACCGAAGGTTGGTCGCCCGCGCAGTACGACGCGTATGTGCGGTGCTGCGCTGCGATCCTCCGGAAGGTCGGTCAGCCTGCCTCGCATGCGATCGGCCACAAGGAGTGGGCTGGTGCGGCGCAGGGCAAGTGGGATCCCGGCGGAATGGACATGAACAAGTTCCGCGCAGACATTCAAGCTCGAATCGATAACAAGCAGGAGGCTCCCGTGGGTAGCTCGGAAGTGAAGCAGGTACAAGACTTTGTCGCTGGGTTTTGTGGACCGATTGGTTCAGATGTTAAGGACGTTCGGCAGCAGCTGACGGGTGGACGTGACGCGGGCGAGTACCCCGGCTGGGACCAGTTAGGGGACCGCACCCTTGTCAATGCGTTGGCTGCGATCGGCGCGAAACTCGGGATCGATGGTTTCAAGGACCCGAAGGCAGGTAAGTGATGACTGCTGATTCTGGTTTGGATGGTTTCGCGAAGTCGTATGTGCAGAACATTCCGTTCGTGAAGCAGAACCGCAAGACGATCGCGAATGTTGTTGGTTTGCTGGCGAATGTGCTGGTGCTGTTGGTCGGGTTGCCGATCTCGGGTACCGCGCAGGTTGTGTTGGCGATCAGCATTCAGGGTGTGTTTGCGGTGTCGGCGTGGTTGGTGCCGAATGCGATCACACCGCAGCAGGCTTCGGAACTCGACGAGTACGTCGGCCGACACCGCAAGCAAGGGTGATGGGGGAGTTCTTTTCCGCGCTCCCCATTGAGGGGGGTGTCGTCGTCGGGTTCGTCGTCGGTGTCTTCCTCATGATCGCGAGAGGTGTCCTCGTCGTCGGCGCTCAGCATCGTGAGCAACTGGACGCTGAGCGGCAGGCGAACACGTACCTCCGTTCAGCGTTGGACAAGGCGTTAACGCTGAACGGTGAGGACGCCAAGACCATCGCGAAGCTATCGGCCACGTCTGATCTGTCGGCGCGGCTACTTGAGGAGTGGCGGAAAGAGTCAGCTCAGGGGGCGTCGTGAGGTGGCGTCGGCGTCAACACGCCGAGAACGAAACAGTCACCGAAGCACGGTTGCTGGACGAGGAAGTGGATAAGCGGTTGGCGGCGTCTCGTCGCGCCCGCCCGGACCACGAGCGTCGCGGGCAGCGTGTTCAGGATCAGATGGTGCACAACCACTTCGGTGAGTTGTTCCGGCTGAGTATGGAAGGGCGATGATGCTCAGAGAAGTCGGTAACTGGCTGTTGGTGTTCCTCACGTTGGTGTGGTGCACGTTCACTCTGATCTATGCGTTTCGGTCGAAGTGGTGGGCGAATGAGGTTGGTCGGGTGTTGTTGCCCGAGAAGGTGTTGACGTGTCTGGTGTTGATTCAGGTGGCTGCGTCGGCGATGTCGAATTCGTTGTATCCGGGGCGGGATGTGATTCGCATTGTTTTGTATGCGGGTTGTGCGGTTTCGGTGTTGGTGTTGACGGTTGTGTTGGTGCGTGTGCAGAGGCGTGAGCGTCGATGTCGATCTAAGTGGGGTGAGCACTGATGGAGAAGTTGCCTCCCGGCAAGCCTCGGGATCAAGACATTTGGGGGACGTTCAAAAACAACTGGTTCAGCCAGATTTTTGCGGGGTTCGCGAACATCGGCCAGCTGCTCGGCAGCATCGCTGATGCGTTCCTGGGTCGTGGATCCTTCGGTCTTGGACCACTGAAAGAGATCAACGACCGCGGCATCCTGATCACCGGATATGGAAACCAGATCGCGAGCTTGGAGAACGTCACACGTACTGGCGTGACAACCCCGGCGTGGGCGTCCACTGGCGGTCGGGACCTGGTTTCATTCCCTGACACGATGATGCAGTACCTCAGATATACGGGCGAGTTTGGCAGCGAAACGACTGAGACGCCGGTGTTTAACCCTGACAAGCGTTCGGCAGAGTTCGCTTTCATACGTGGCGGCCTTGACCGAGCCACGCCACTAGAAGTACTGCGCATCATTACTGGCAGCGACGCCAGTTTCTTCGGGATCGACGCCTGGTATCTGGGGATCTACGGGTATGACAAGCCTAACAATCGAATGATCAAGATCTGGGATTCTGGAGACATCAAAGCGATCTTGTCCAGCCAGCGACGCAGGTACCACATATCAACAGGATTGTCTTTGATGGCCGAGCCTGACCAACTGTTCGCTGTTGCATCACTTCAGATCGCGCCAGGCTTGGGTCAACGAACCCGGGGGCTGGGCGCCATCACGCTAACCGGGATCTCCGAGGAATCGGGCACTGTACCGCAAGCGCGTCACGCCTCGCTCGCGAATCAGTCCGTTCTTCCATCTGCCGTCTCTATGAATTCGTTTTCGTACAACAAGGAACGTCTGATGTGGGCGTCGTTAGGAGCTTCAGCGACATGATGGCGGACGGAAAGCTTTGTGTCACAGCTGAGGAAGTCGAGGAGTGGGCGAAACCTGCGTTGGATGTTTTCGGTCCTGTCGCACCACACCTGTGGATCATTGATCTATCAACCGGCGCTACGCGAGTAATTCGGTCCGCAGATTACGAGGACCTTCCGGCTGGGTGGGCGTTGCTGATGACGGGACCTGAGCCGCTTTGGGTTGCGCAATGGGATGGCGATTGGCAGCGCGCTTGCGATGAACAACTCAACCCGTTACTGGCGGAGGTGGTGGTCTGATGCCTGTTATTTCTGATCGGTTGACTGATGGTGCGAAGTTGGGTGTTGGTGCGGAGATTGTGTTCACGGTCCGCGACATCCGCGACAGTGTGGCGCATGATGCGATCCTCGGCCCCGCACGCACCACCGTCCCCGTGAATGCGACGACCGGGCTGTTCACTAGTCCGATGTTGGATCCTGGCCCGTACTGGGTGGGGATCCGTTGGTCGAGATCCAATCCAACGCATGATGTTTACCCCGTTGAAGTCCCCGCTGAGTCGGGGACTTTCCGTTTGTGGCCGTTGATCGACGCCGGCGCCCCGCCACCTCCCGCCGAGTCGGATGGATTCATCCGCAACGGCGGCGGCATCTCCCGCCAAGTCCGAACCACTGTCGCCGAATTCGCGGCGACCCCCTCACCAGACCCCGAAACCCTCTACATAGTTTTCGAATCCTAGGAGACCGACATGGCAGCATCAGGCAAGCTCTACGGCCTCGCCTTCAAAAGCATGGTGAACGGCGAGATCAACTGGACCTCGCACACCATCAAGGCGATGCTCTGCACGAGCGCGTACACCCCGAATCAGGACACCCACCAGTACAAGTCGTCCGTGACAAACGAGTCCGCGGGCACTGGCTACACCGCTGGTGGTGTGGCGTTGGCGGGTAAGACGGTTAACTACACCGCAGGAACCAACACTCTGATTCTGGATGCGTCGGATACGCAGTGGCCCGACTCGACAGTCACGGGCCGTTATTTGGTGCTGTACGACGACACGCCGTCTACGGATGCGACGAAGCCCCTCATCGGGTACATCGATTTCGGCGCTGACGTGTCCACTACGGCAGGTGTTTTCACCAGTGTGTGGGATGCCGCCGGAATCATCGGCTTCACCACCCCGTAAGCAGGAGGCGTCACGATGGGCTTGTTCAACCGCGGCCAAGCCGCATCGGCGCTGATCTTGGATGGCAAGCGAGCTGTCCGTGCGTATCTCGGTGATCAACTGGTGTGGGACGGCACGATGGATGCCTTCGTGCCGATTCCTCAAATTCTGGTGTCGGTCGTGATGGCAGACCCGGTTGTGTCGGCTACTGTTCGCACCGTAGCACCGCTCATCACTGCCTCGGCTCAGGTTTACGAACCGTCCGTCTCCGGAACGGCAACTGTCCGACCCGAAACAGCAATACTCGTAGCTGGTGTTGTCTATGCGCCCGATGTCTCGGCCGAGGCGTTGATCGAGGTACCTGCGATTTCGGTGTCAGCGATCGTGCTGGCACCCACTGTGTCCGAGGCGTTCGATGCGACAGTCGAAGTGCCGTTCATCCAGGTGACTGCTGGCATGTACTCGCCTAAGATCACCGCGGACTACGCGGCTACCGTTCCGATCATCGCGGCGTTCGCAGAGTTGTTGGCTCCGTTGGTGACCGCAACGGGAACAGCTGTGATCAATGCTCCGATGATCGCGGTAACTGGGTCAGTGAACGCGCCGGCAGTGATCGGTTCAAGTGCAGTGACAGCCCCTCTGATTGCGGTTTCAGCGACTGTGTACGCGCCCGAGATTCGGCGGGACGCGAAGGTCATCGCGCCGTCGATCACGGGCACAGCAACGGCTTACGTACCGAACGTTCAGGCGATCAACTTCAGCCCGTCTGGGATGACGAAGAACGGTAACTGGGTTCCGACGGCCAATGGGGCGTGGCTTGTCGTGCCCGCGTGGACAGCGGATTCCGGTTCGACAGTATCCGGCGATGGTGTTCAAGCTCGGGGCGCGAAGGCGAATGCTGTCGTGTCAGGGCAACTCAGCATTACTCTGTCGACCGGCGCTTACCAGGTGAGTGTGCGGCTGAAAGTAGATGGCGTAGTCGTGAAGACCATCACGGACTACCCCCTGACCGGATACGCGACGACGAATGTTCCAATCGCATCCGATCCGATGGCAATCACCACCGGTCAAGTCGCGACGATCGAATGCTGGTTCACGAACTTCTCGAACTCGTTCCCGATCCAATCCGGAGCGAACACCTACGTCCGCATCACCTGACCGGGCTGAGACAATCAGGGTATGGCTTTCGAACCTGACCCCGACACCGGCCAACCCGGCACCGTGAAACTCGCTGACGGACGCTGGGCGTACCGCTGGAAAGATGCACCGGACGCCGAACTGATCATCATGAAGCAACCGGAAACACCCGCAGAATGACAAAAGCCCCCAACCTCATCGCGAGGTTGGGGGCTTTTCGTCGTCTAACGATGTCAGCAGTCGACTAGGTCGGCTCGCTTCACTGAGGAGAAGAAGTCATCAGCCTCAGGCATGGAGTTTTCCCAGCCTGGGGTGTGGCCTCCGGTTTGATGGATGGCGGTCCGCGCTGCGGCGATGGCGTCGTTGATCGCACCACCCTCGGTGTCGGCGTCGACATACATCGAGATGGTGAGTGTGCGCTCTCCGAAGTCGACACCGAGGTCGACGTCGCTCACACCGGTCAGTCCCTCGAAGGCATCCATCAATGGGTCGATGATGCTCTCAAGGTCGTTGTTGTCGCGTCGGACTCCGACTATCAGTTCGACGTAGTAGGTGGTGGTGCCTACTTCTGCTCGAAGCATCCTGTCCTCCTCAGCTTTCCTTCTAGATTCTGTTGATACATAGGGTTCGATGGCGTCAGATGCACTGTGCTGATATGGAGCTTGCAAGGACAGTAGACCTTGTAGTACTTGGTCTTGACTACCCGCCAGCCTTGATTTTCGAGCTCTTTTAACAGTGCTTCCAGTTCCTTGATCGGATGACGGGGTCTAGTCGGCATCCGGGCAATATATCCCTTGTATCGGGTCGTGCACCCACTATGCGCTACTTGCCGCTACATTCCATCACTAAGTCGTCAAAATTACATTGCGTGTTACGTCACGATCAGGACACGATACGCGTTGCTGCCATGGTACGTCGAAGCCCACCTGTGCTGCCGAATGAGTCAGGTGGGCATCGAACTATTCAGTTGTGGTGCGGCGATCACTGACGGCTTCCCTTCCGTCTCCTGCCAACAGTGCCGACGCTACCAGGTATCGAACAGATGTGCGAGGGAAAGTGTGTTGACCGCGTCAACATGACCATCCATAACCGCTGGTCAACTGGCTGCGTCAACAATCACGGAAGACGCAATAAATACTCCCTGACCTGCGCGTATACCCTGTTTTCGCAGGGGTTCGAATCCCCTTAGCTCCACCATATCGATGCAGGTCAGAGACCTGCAAGGTGAAAAAAATGTTGACGGTCAACACGCCACGTCAACACCTGTCACACAACGACGATACGATGACCTCCCTAACCGGGAGGTTTTTTCGTTTCATGGCATCCATTCGACCACGAACCACCAAAGCGGGCACGCCCTACTACCAGGTTCTGTACCGGCACAACGGCACGCAATCCTCGGACAGCTTCGACGATCCGAAGGAAGCCACCAAGTACAAGAAGCTGTTGGAGCAGATCGGACCCGATGCAGCGCAAGAGCTGATGTTCGGCGCGGAAGCATTACCCGAAGAGATCCCCGCCCTGACGGTGACAGAGTGGTGCACCGAGTACATCGACCATCTGACTGGCGTCGAGGAAGCAACGAAGAACAAGTACCGCTCGTACCTCCGCCGCGACATTGATCCGATTCTTGGTTTTCTGCCGCTATCTGTGGTGAACGAGAAGGCGATCTCGAAGTGGGTCCAGGCGCAGGAGGGATCCTCGAAGACCATCGCCAACAAGCATGGGTTCTTGTCGGGTGCGTTCAACGGTGCTGTGCGAGCGAATCACATTGAAGTGAACCCGTGTGACGGTCGGAGGTTGCCGGCGCGGCACAAGGAAGATGAGCCGGTGTTCTTGACTCCAACTGAGTTCGTTCGAGTGCGGGATGTTGTGGTCGAGCAATGGCGTCCGTTGACGGTGTTTCTGGTGTCGACGGGGATGCGGTTCTCGGAGGCGACTGCGTTTCAGGTGGGCGATCTGAATGTGGAGGAGAAGACGGGACGGATTGTGCGGGCCTGGAAGTACACGGGCGAGGCGAAGCGGAAACTTGGGCCGCCGAAGTCCCGGAAATCTGTGCGGACGATCAACCTGTCAGATCAGGCGATCGAGGCGTGCGGCGATCTAAAGGGGCGCGCACCGGATGAGTTCGTGTTCACAAATCGTCTCGGGCGCCCGGTCACTGCTCAACTTTTTCACAACAAGGCGTGGCGGCCGATGATAGCGGAGCTGTCCGACAGATTAGGGAAGAAGCCGCGGCCACATGATCTTCGGCATTCGTGCGCAAGTTGGATGATCGCGGCCGGGGTGCCGCTGCCTGTCATTCAGCAGCACCTCGGCCACGAGTCGATCACGACGACGATCAACATTTACGGGCATCTGGATCGCCGTGCCGCGCAAGCAGCATCGGCAGCCCTCACAGCAGCACTCGAAGGGCTCTGACCTTTATCGTGGCAGCTCGCTTTTGTATTGCGGGCAGAAGGCGGAGACTGCCGCGCCAACGAGTTGTCCTGCATTCTCAGGCGTCCAACTGTCAGGGCCGTTGAAGTAGGTCATCAGCGAAATGTCCATGAACTCTTCGCCTTTCCTGAAGCTGGCGCAGGCTGTTCGTCCGGCTTCGAGTGCCGTTGAATCTGGGGTGTCAGGGAATCCGATGAGTGTCAGTGTCCCCAGGAATAGGAACTCGGGGTCGTCGGCCGGGTTGTAGTTGGTCGTTGCAGCAGCATGTGAGGTCGTCGTGACTGGTGGTGCGGCTGCGACGGTTGTTCGCACTGTTGTAGTCGTCGGCCTGACCGTTGTCGTGGTGGTCGGTGCCGCTTCGGATGTGGTGGTTTCTGCGGCGACTGTTTCGGCATCGTCTTTGCGGTTGGCAAGAGCGTTGACGCCGAAGTATGCGGCGATGAGCACTGCGACTACGCCTGCGCCGATGAGTGCTCGTTTGCGATCTTTGGCGAGCTTCTCGGGGTCAATGGGCTCGGGTGGCGCGGGTGGTGGTGTCGGTTGAGGCAGGGGCTGTGTGGCACTAGTCCACTGTTGGCCGTCCCAGTAGCGGAACTGCTGGTTGCCTTCTGGGTCGGGATGCCAGCCGGGGCCAGGTGTGGTCATTGTCGTGCCTTTCAGGTGGGGGCGCTTAGTTTGAGCGTCGGTCCAGTTCGGAATTAATGTAAGCCCGCTCGTGCGGGGTCAGCGTTCGGACCCGCACGAGAAGCGTGTGCAGGTCTGTCCAGAGTTCCCAGGCGCATTCGTCGTCGGGCTGTCCTCGCGTCCAAACGAGTGCATTGACGAGAGAGTCGAGAGGGATCAGTAGCCGTGCTGCGAGTTCGTCGACCAGTTTCTCTTCGCGGGCCTCGTAGCGTGGATCTGTGGAGGGGAGTCCGCGCTCGAGATGGATCAACTCGTGAGTGAGGACTGATCGTCGTGCGGCTTGTGTGAGGGTGCGGCAGATGCATATGTCGGTGCCGTCTGTGTAGCCCGCTACGCCCTCGGGGAGTTCGCGGGTGCAGTCGATCACGGTGTCGGCGTGTTTGTTTCGCGCTGTCCGCCAAGGGTGGTATCGGGTCATGCGCGGACTGTAGACAGTGATACCGACAACTTAGAACACGACTAGTCGGATCTGGTTTCCTTGTTTCTCCTGGACGCCGCGATTGGCGGCGAAGCGGTAATCGGACGGACAACCCTGAGCGGTTGATTCTGGGAAGTCTCGTCCTCAGGCTTGACACCGATCTTGCTGGCGGCCATGACTCGGATGATCTCGTCTAGGGCGTCGCGTTCTCGTTGGTCGAGAAGGTCGGCTTCGGAGGGTGGGGTGTAGGGCTTCGCAACTTCGCGGGTCTGGCCGATCCAGCGGGATAGTTCGCGTACGTCGATGCGGAGGGCGTCGGCGATCTTAGCGACTGTGGCTGGTTTTGGTTTGGCGTTGCCGGCGCGGATGTTGGTGATGGTAGATGTGCCGATTCCGAGGTGTTCGGCTAGTGCGCGGTGCGAGGGGGATTCGCCGTCACGCTTGTCCACGAAGCCAGCTTTGACGAGCGCTGCGTCCCACAGATCGTCTGTGGTGGGTCCGGGGTTCATGTCTACAAACGTTCCTCACGGCGGCAGTGTTCGAATAGTCAGAGTGTAGACGCGCTGTCTACAAATTCCATCACTGTGATCTGCATTGCTTGAGGTATGGGTCGAAAATCGCCAATTCAGGTGTAGACAAAAGTGTCTACACCGTCTACTGTCTTGTGGGACGGTAGACAGAGCGTCTACAGTGAAACGGAAAGGCAAAGCCATGAAAAACAAGCAATCTGAATGGAGGCTCGACGTGATCGTGAACGCCGACCTGTTGGTCGAATACATGGAGTACAACGACATGTCCGTCCGAGAACTGGCATCGAGGGTGAAGTGCTCCCACTCCACCATCGGCCACTACCGAACTGGCAAGCGAAAGCACTGCCCGCAGAACCGGGCGAAGCTGATCGCCAAGGAGCTTCGAGCCCCCAGGAAGGCCCTTTTTATGCCTGAACCGTTGCGTGTCACGCGTGACAAACGACAATTGGTTTCGGCATGAAGGCACGAAAAAGCCCGCCCTCTTGCAGGAGGACGGGCGAGGCAATCACCAATCGGAAGGAAAAGCGAATGCACGTAAAGGATATCACTCCTGAGTTGCAGGAAGCAGTGGACAGATTTGATGACGTGTTCGACTTTCACTACCCGCATCTGCGGGTTCCGGGGACCGTCGGCGTAACGCACGAAGGCTGCACGGTTGAGGCCCTCGACGCTGCGACTGACTTGTTCATCGACTCACTGCCTGTGTCGGTGATCCTATGACCACTCTGACTGGATTCCAGCTTCCCGAACCTCTCGCTCCTGGCACCGCGGAGTGGTGGACGAAGTACTCGGCGTCGAAGGTCGCAGCGATCTGTGGTTTGTCGAAGTGGGACACCGAACGATCGATCTACGACGGCATCACAGGCGTAGTGCCGCCGCAGCCGCAGACCGATGTGCAGGGCCGCGGGCATGAGTTCGAGCCGCTGATTCGTGGTTGGTTCTCGAACATGCATCTCGATTGGACGATCGAGGAAACGTCGACATGGCAGCACAGTCTTCGTGATTGGCAGACAGCGGATCCGGACGGGATTGTCACGTTGCCTGACGGCACGGTCGAACTGTTGGAGATCAAGACAGCCGACGACATTCACTCGTGGGGTGATGAGGTTCCGATCGGTTATCTGGTGCAGGTGATGTGGCAGATGGATGTGATCGGTGCTCGCCGTACGCATCTCGCGGCGTGCGGTCCGTTCGAACTGTTCCATCGTCGCCCGAAGGTGTTTGTCATCGACTACGACGCTCGGGATGCGGCGGTGCTGCGGGAGCGGGTGTTGAAGTTCCAGGCGCGTGTTGAGGCTGGCGATCAGCCGGCGGCGGATCATTCGCGTGATTGTGATCGGTTGTCGGTTCGGTATGCGAATACATCGATTGCTGATGATCCGGGTGTGGATGTTCCGGCGGAGATCGCGGTTCCGTATTTGGAGGCGTTTGCGGCGGAAGCTGCTGTGGCGCTGGAGAAGAAGCGGACCGGGTCGGTGCTCCTCGAATACTTGGGTTCGTCGAAGAAGGCGACGTTCAACGGTCACACGATCGCGTCGCGTGTCAATAGCAAGGGTGCGCCGTCTATCCGCGCCACGTCTGGCCTCGCGGAGAAGGCTCCCGAAATCTTGAAGCCACGAAAGGCAGAAGCAGCATGACTGAGTACCTGATCGCAACGTCCGGGTGTGATGACACAACACGCGCCTTCGTCATCCTGACCGACGCCGAAGCGGAAACCGTGAAGACGATCGCTTCGGCGATCAACGTTCGCGCCGGAGGCTGCAAGCCCTCCCTATCCATCAGCCTGTGGGCTGATGCCAGCGCCTATGAACGTGAAGAAGCCACCGAACCGATCGACGAGGACTGATGACGATGACCGAGATCGCAGTACACACAGGATCCGCACTAGCGGTTTCGCCCGAACAGGACTTCTGGACCCCGAAGCAGGAATCGGCGCTCGCTCAGATCGGCGTCGAGAAAGCATCGAAAGCTGACTTGGCCGTGTTCTTTCACCAGTGCCAGCGCACCGGCTTGGATCCGTTTGCGCGCCAGATCTACATGATCGAACGCAAGGGGAAGCAGACCATCCAGACCGGGATCGACGGGTTTCGTCTGATCGCTCGACGCGCTACCGACGCCGCTCGTGGCACGTTCGGCTACGAGGACACCCTGTGGTGCGGAGAAGACGGCAAGTGGACCGACGTCTGGTTGCAGCGTGAGCAGCCCCGCGCCGCGAAGGTCACCGTGATTCGTGACGGTGCACGCTATCCCGCAATCGCGCTCTGGAACGAGTACGTGGGAACCAAGTTCAACGGCGATGTGACGCAGATGTGGGCCACGAAGGGCGCACTGATGTTGGCGAAATGCGCTGAGGCGTTGGCATTGCGTAAGGCATTCCCGCAGGACTTGTCCGGTCTGTACACCTCGGATGAGATGCAGCAGGCGGACAACGGGCAGCAAGGCTCGACTCGTCAGCGCCCTCAGCAGTCGACGCAAGCACGCCCGCGGTCGATCACTGAAGCGTTGGGTGAACCGTCTGTGGACGTGGATTCTTTGCTTGCTGCGATTGAGGCTGCTGAGTCGAAGGATGTGTTGCGGGAGCTGTGGAAGCAGACTGCGACGTTGCCGGCGCAGGAGAAGGACGACATTCAGGCGTTGATCATGGGGCGCATTCAGGGGATGTCGGAGCCTGAGTCGGATGGCGCCTCGCTGCCTGAGCCTGAGCAGTTGCCGTTGGACGCTGAGCCTGTTGACGCGGAGACGGTGGAAGAGCAGGTGGCGTCATGAGCCTCTACTTCCGCGATACGTGCACGTGCAGTGGTCCGGTGCCGGGATGGAACCAGCACGAAGCCTGGTGCGGCACTCGTGAGGACCGTGGTGGCCCGTACAACCGCTGGACACATCCGGACGCGAACCTCCCCACCGAAACCCCCAAGGACGCAGCATGACCTGGACGCGAATCGACTGCGCTCGAAGCGACGAAGTGTATGAGGCGATCGAGAACCGTGCTCCGCTCGCGGGACGCTCCGACATGGGCGGTGAGTTCGGCGAACCTCGCATCGAAACCATCTGGGGCAACAGGGAAACCGAAGTTGAAGTCCTCAAGAACGTGCGCCACCCGCGCTACGAATGGGACTCCCAAGCCGGAGACCGCGAACCCTGCGAACACTACGAATGGACAAACTGATGACCACTGCTGGTGAGCAGCTCAGGTTGGACGGGCAAGACGCAGCCCTCGCAGCCGCAACAGTCGGACACCACGACCACCCCAACCACATCGAAACCGCCCTCACCGAACTCATCCGATCCGGCCGCGAATTCTCCGCCGACCACGTCCGCGACGCAGTCCCACCCGAAACCCGCGACTGGCTCCGCGCAGGCAATGGAAACGTCCTCTCATCCATCATCGGCAATGCGTCACGCCGCGGCCACATCGCCCAAACCGGATGGTGCCAACCCGCACGAAAAGAACGCCACTCCAACCCGAACCGAGTATGGAAAGGCGCCGCATGATCCGCGAAGCCTCACTCCGAGTGCCCATCACCCACCCCAACATCGGCACCTACAGCGCCCTCAGCGAAGTCACCATCGTCCACAAAGACGAACACGGCTACACCATCTGCCTCGACAACGGACACCCCCGCGGCGGCCTCTGCCACCTCGCCGTCGTCCAACGCAACCAGCTGTACATCCCACACGAGAAACGAGAAGCAGCATGACGACCACCGAACAACGCCGGCACATACCACCCGACGAAGTGTTCACCATCGACGAGGCCGCGCTACGGCTCAGGTGCAGCCCCACCTACTACCGCGAGCAACTGCGATCGCAGAAGTGGCCCGGCAGGAAGATCGCCAACAAGTGGCGCGTCACTGAAGCGGACATCAAAGAAACCTTGGAGATCGTGTACTCGAATCCGATCTTCCGCCCGCGACCGGATCCGGTGTCAGCCCGCCCTGGCACTCGCCGACGCTACGAACGACACAACCGCCGCAAGTAAGGACAGCCCTACCGTGCCCAAAGACAAGCGGATCTATATCAATCTGGCGGTGGATATGGACCGCAATCCGAAGTACATCAACCTCACAGACGGGCAGAAGTGGTTGATCGTGAAAGCCATCATGCACTGCCGTGAGTACCCCAACGACGGCAATCTGCCGCTGCCTGTGTGGGTGAAGATGGGAACAAAGCGCAACAGAATTTCGGTGGAATCTTGCGGAGCGATCACAATTTTTGAATCAAAAAATGTCGCGATTGTTCACGACTATGCCGAACATAATCAGACCATCGCGGAGATCGAAAAGTCTCGAAATGAGAAGATCGCCGCAGGTCAGAAGGGGGGCAAGGCCAGGGCAGCGAACCGGGCGCATGCCAACGAAACGCAAGCAGACGGGCTAGCAGCTGCTAAGCAGGACCTCAAGCAGAATCAAGCAGAGATAGAGATAGAGAAAGAGAAAGAACTACTTACTTACGTAAGTAGTTCACCTCACCTAAGAGACGCGCCGGCGAGACCGCGGGGAGTGCGAGACATCGCTGAGCATCTCAACGGGACAGCGCACTCCGCTGAGGCGCACATCATCGCAAGGGCCTACTCGGATTCCTGCCCGTCGCCAGTCCCAGGCGATTTGATTTCGAAGATCGCGCAAGCTGTCGACGGATGTCTCAAGTCGGGGGTGAGTCGTGAGCAGATCGAAGCAGGGATCCAGGACTGGGCCGCGTCACCGATGACAGCGGCGTCGATGATTCCCGGATTCGTTCACAAAGCTGCTAACCGACCTGCTGCACCATCTGACAGCGGAATCGGGAAGGCGACCAAGAAAGCGATGGGATGGGCCGACATGGGCAACCAGCTCGCCCAACGGCAAGCCGAAGGACTCAACTCGTCAACACCGAAAGGCATCACCGCATGAATCTGATCGAAGCGACACCTCAACAACTTTCGGACACTGGCTTGATCATCGGCCGAGCGGCATTGTTCGACAACCGATTCAGCGAAGCCGATATCGGGCGTGGAGGTGCGTGGGCGGAGGCTCTCGCCCCGTACAACCTCGAACTCCCGGATGCTCTCAATGCCGTGACTGTGCACTACCGCAACGAACCATTGCGGATGATCATGCCGGCGGACGTTATCCGGATTGCACGTGAGATTCGGATCGACCGGGCGCAGCGCGAACCTGCCGTGGATCGGGAGCTGCGGCAATTGCAGCACGACGTGAAGCACGGTTTGGTTCAGGGTGATGCGCAGCTGGGAGGCTTACCGATCGGCGGTGCAGACGGGAAACCTGTTCCAGGCGCCTATGCGGTGAACAATGCGATCGAGCATGTGTGCCCGTTGTGTGGGGCTGACGAGTACCAGGCCTGCACGAACAAGGTTTCCGGGGTGGAGCGGAAAATGCCCTGCCTGCCGAGATTGATGATCGAAGCTGAACCGAATCCGAAGTACGCAAAATGAGAATCGCGGCTGAGAACGTTTCTGTGGTTCATAGTGTGTGGTTTGGGATGCATGTGCCGGATGTGGCCCGTTTGTCGGCCAGCGTGAAACTGGGGGCTGGCAACTGTCACGTAGGACGCAAGACGTCAGGCGGTAAATCCTTTTGCCTTACGAGTCTCGCGTCTTGCGTGACGCATGATGATTGTCTACAGTTGAAGAATCCCGTTGCAGCGGGACCAGAAATCGGAAGGAATGTCATGACTGTTCTCGCTTTTCGTTCGCGTGGCCGGCACCGCACAGGTGTTCCTGCGCTTGAACTCATCGCTTCACGTAAGCCCGCCGCTGTGAATGCTCCGGTGTGCGGCAGCTGCACTTCCATCAACCTCAGCGCACACGAGGATCCCGGGTTCGGTGACTACTTCGTGTGCGAGGACTGCATGACGCAACTCGACACAGACGGGAGCCGACTGTGAGATCCCTTGCGCAGCATTGCGACATGCTCGAATCCCTCGCACTCATGGACGACCTGACAGACCGGCACGAACGGTTGGAGCGCCGCAAGTTGTGGCGCGGACGAACCTACGTCGCCGTCACCCTCACCGGACTCTGCGCCACCTTCGCCTACACCCTCACCGGATACCTGAACGGATACGCAGCATGAGGACACGAGAAGAGTTGGCCGAGACCATCGCCGTCACGCTGCGTGGCGAAGACCAGTTCGGCTACACCGACATCAGCGACTTGAGCGACGCCGTCCTCGACAGCCGTTACGACCTACTCGCAGTCGCCGACGCGGTCCTCGCCGACTACCAGCCCAAGCCTCGCACAGTGGACAACATCGAAGAGTTGCGTGAACTACCAGTCGGAACAGTCATCTGGTATTCACTGCGCTACGACGGACAAGCCATGTACTCAGTCATGGAAAAGGGACTCGACGGCACATGGCTAAGCGCAATGGACCCCGAAGATGACTACGCCTATAAGCCGCTGCTTCCCGCGACGGTCTTGTTCACCCCGGAGGCAACAGCATGAGCACTTACCTCGAAGAACTCGCCACGCTCGCCGCGAAGATCGGCGACGACAACGCGAAAGCCACCCTCGATTTGGGTTGGATTGGGCCGCAGGAACGGGACGCCCTCGTCGACGCCGCACAGCAGGCCCGGAAGCAGCTGGATAAGGCCCGCACCGACCTGCAACAGGCGCAGATGACCGCGAACATGCCCAACGTCGGCGGTGCAATGTGAGCACTCTCTACAAGATCGAATGCGACCTTTTCGACGACCAGTCGGAATGCTGGCCCGACGACCTACTGTTCCTGCCACGCGCAGGCATCGACACCATGCTCGACATCCTCGTTGAAGGGATGCGCCGAAAGCTGGCCGTCAACCCGCTCTATCCGACCGAGGAACTCGCGACTATCCGCGAGAACATGCACATTGTGCCAGCGCTCGAAGGTACTGCCGCGAGAGCTTATTTCGCTCAGAAAGGGCTCGATGCCCTCGAAATTGGTGACGTGCGACGGGCGCATGCATGTGCCATTTGGCAGCGCACGCTCGAACTGGAGGGGGAGTGATGGCGAATCACATCAACGCGCCTGTCGTATTCGTCTTCGACAACGGCGACAAAATCACCATCCGGCCCGAAGAAGACTGCCTCAAGATCCATGCCTCCGGGGCACGTATTGGAAAGCTCTCGATCGAGCCCGAAGGCTCAAACATGTTGGCCCTCCGGGTGATCGAATGAGCCACTTCGATCACGACGACGGACTAGAAGACCCCGTCACCCTCGACCGCTGGGAAGACAACGACGCATGGGACCGAGCCCACGAACAGGCGGCAGGGAAATGATCGCTACCAGCCTCTCCACCCAATCCTGCCCCACCGGACTCTGCGGGCAATGCGGGCCCTGCCGACGCGAAATGCGCGAAGCCGACCGATTGATGCGGCCCAAAACGCTACCGCCCATCGAGCTTTCACCCACCGTCCAACAACTCCTAGCCGAAGACCGCAAACGCACCCGACCCACACGCAGACCCATCCCCAAAGTCGCCAACCGCCGAGCAGCAACCCCCACCGCGATCCCCACATCCAACCAAGCCTGCACCCAATGCGGCGAACTCCGCGGATACCGAACCATCGGCTCCAAAGCCACCACCCACATCCTCGACGGCGAAGGCACCCTCTGCCAAGTCTGCGCAGACCACCCCCGCATCCAAGCCACCATCACCCGCCTCGAAAACAAACCAGGCCCACGCACCAAATCCGAAACAACACTCCTCTCCAAATCACGATTCCGCATCCAACGAATCACCAAAAACGGCAGACCATTCCACCCCAACGCCAACCACGGCTCAGGCAACGGATACGTCTCCTACCTCTGCCGATGCGCCGAATGCCGCGACTGGCGCGCCGAACAAGACCGCGCAGCGAGAGCCAAAAAACGATGACCCACACCCTCACCATCATCGACACAGCGCATCCCGGCCGGCCGCCCCTCACCATGAACGAATGGCGCAACGCCCACTGGACAAAAAAGTCCAAGGCCCGCACCCGCATCCACTGGCAGATCCGACAAGCACTACAAACCAACCCGATCCCCATGTGCGAACAAGTAACCATCAGCATCACCCAATACGCACCCGACGCCCGCATCCGAGACGCAGACGGCCTCAGCGCATTCCGCAAAGACGCCATCGACGCACTCCGCCAACACGTCATCCCCGACGACGCCCAAAAGCATGTGATTGACGGCGGCAACACCATCCTCCTGGACCGCGAAAACCCTCGCATCGAGATTCGAATCGAGCCCACACCATTGAGCACACGAAACTCCCTCGGATACCTATCCGCAGCAACACTCCTCGCCTCCATTATTGTCGCGAACTGGGCAACCACCCGATTCGGATTCGTCCCAGTCGGATTCGGATTCGCTGCGACAGCTGGCACATTCGCCGCCGGCTTCGCACTCGCCGCCCGAGACGCGACGCAAGACCTCCTCGGCAAACCGAAGATGCTCGCAGTACTCGCTGTCGGCGCAGTCCTGTCGTATCTGATCGCGGATCCGTTCATCGCCACCGCATCGGCAGTCGCATTTGCCGTCGCGGAGTTGCTCAACTTTGCGGTCTACACGCCCTTGCGGAACCGATCGAAACTCGGTGATCGCAGGTGGGCTGCAGCTGTCACCGCATCCAGCCTCACCGGAGCCCTGGCCGACACCGTCATATTCCTCGCGATCGCATTCGGTTGGGCTGCTGTACTGCCAGCGCTCGCAGGACAGCTCGTCGGCAAAGCGTGGGCCACCCTCGCATACCTCATTCTCGGCAAGGCGGTGTCACGTGGTGCTGTACTTCGCCAACCCCTCCAGCCAGAAGGTGCGTGACGCCATGCGCAAAGAACTGCTCGGCTACATCGACACCCCAGCGCAAGGCAACAAACGTGAACCGGGCGTGGCATGGGTGGCGGACAACGGATGCTTCGGCAAAGGGTACCCAGGGGACATCCAGTACATCGCGTGGCTGCTCGCCAACCGTGACGACGCCGGCACATGCCTGTTCGCCACCGCGCCCGACGTGGTGGGGGACGCGAAAGAAACATTGAAGCGGTCGAAGCCGTTCCTGCCCGTGATCAGAGCGCTCGGATACCCGGTCGCCCTCGTCGCTCAGGACGGCCTCGAAAACCTGACAGTGCCGTGGGACTCGTTCGACGCCCTGTTCATCGGCGGATCCACCGAATGGAAACTCGGCAAACACGCCCGGAACTTGGTGACGGAAGCGAAACGTCGCGGCAAACACGTCCATATGGGACGCGTGAATTCCAAAACCCGCTACAGGTACGCGGAAGCCATCGGGTGCGACTCGGTGGACGGAACGTATCTCGCGTTCGGACCGGACGAGAACCTGCCGAAACTTCTTTCGTGGGTGGACAGCATTCAGAACCAAACCGCTATCGACGTAAGGGGTATTGCATGACCGCGCCTGATCCGGGGTTGACCGACCTCATCGCAGCGCACCAGGTGATGAGCCAGCAGTGGGTTCCGGCCGGTGCTGAGTACCGGCTCGTCTGCAAGTGCGGCATATGGATGGGAGCCGACGCTTTCCCTGCGCATGTGGCGTTGGTGGTGAAGCAGTACATCAACGGGCGGACAGCGCCAGTGCTTGAAGATTTCGACTGGCACATCCAGAACGCGTCGAACGGTGCAGTCTGCGCAGCCGAGGCCGACGACGGGCAAGCGCTCATGTCTTACCAATTGGAGATGGGCATATACAAACGGGCGGCTCAACTCCTCCGCGCAGCTTTGGAAGGGGAACAGCAATGAGCAGACGCGAGTACACAATCCGACTTATCTGCGCACATGAAGGATGCAAGGATAACTCGTTCACGACTGCAACCAGCCGACGCGAAGAGGATGAAATTCGCGCCAGATACCGAAAGTTCCCATATCGCTGCGTACGACACACCAACCCCGACGAAGTGCTATCTGCTGACAATCCCGAGCAGACGATCACACTCACCGCAGAGAAGGTTGTTGCGCCACACCTACGTGGCATTGACCTTCCTGGTGAAGTTCGGCACCTCGACGGCCTCTTCTGGGATA
This sequence comes from Podarcis filfolensis, assembly GCF_964270895.1. Classification (NCBI taxonomy): domain Eukaryota; kingdom Metazoa; phylum Chordata; class Lepidosauria; order Squamata; family Lacertidae; genus Podarcis; species Podarcis filfolensis. The sequence continues at coordinate 50,371 of NW_028149392.1, forward strand.
AGCGGCAGGGATTCACGTACGGCCCCGGCTTCAAGGCCTACGCATCCGACTTTCCGCCTGGCACAAAGCTGATCGTCACCGCCCGAATCGAACTGCCTTCTGAGGAGTCGTTGTGAGTGAGATCCGATCACAGGCCACACCCGCGAGAGACGAACTGGTGCACATATTGGCCGGCGCAGTTCTCGACAACCCCGGTGGCGTTGGGACGCTGCCACAGCACGCGGCCGACCGACTCCTCGCCGCTGGTTGGTCGAAGCCTCACACGGTGAACAGCATCGAAGACTTAGAGGCGCTGCCGATTGGGTCGGTTCTCGCACGAAACCTCGACCATCCAGACGAGATGGACGTGTACGTCAAGCGCAGTGACACGGCCGGATGGCGATACCTGCCGCTCCCGATGACTGTTCTGTTCACTCCGGGCGGTGAAGGGTGAGCAGAATCGAAAGCCAACTCCGGGACGCGCTCTACAGATCAGGCCGAGACATCGTAGAGAAAGCAACCGACCCAGACCAGCAGAAGATGCTGACCTACCTCCGATCGCTCGGCCCCGAAAAGTGCGAGCAATGGCTGGACAACTACGGCAACGCCTACGCCAAAGCGATCCTCCCCGTCATCCTCCCCATCATCAAGGAATACGCCGGTGACAACTGACCTCCTCGAATGGACTCCCGCAGACTCCAAAGCCCTCGACGCCTACGCCCGATCCATCCCCGGCCGGCCACCACTCAAACGCGACCCACACCTAGCCGAACTCCTCGCAACACTCCCAGGCCCAGGCGGACGCATCGGAATCGACATCGGACAACCCTGCCGAGAATGCGGAACCCCCATGGCACCCCGAACCCGACGCATCGAAGGCCACACCCCACACGGCGCACGAGGACGCTGCCGACCCTGCCACGACCGCGCACGCCACCGCATCGGAGGACACCGTGACTGAACACTGGTTCATCCCACGCCACGAACAACAGGAGCTCACCGACGCTCTGGGGGAAGTCCGAGACATCCTCGACGACCTCCAAGAAGCCCAGAAACCCCGCATCGCCACCGCCAACTGGAACCCCAAAGTCACCACAGGAGACCGCCCCCAACCCTTGCCGTTCAACGTCGCAGCCGTCGACGCCGCCGACAGACTCCTCATCGAACTCGAACGATGGGTGTACTGGCTCGCTGACGCACGACAGATCGCAGCACCCAACACCCACTGCGCAGGCTACGCAGACTGGCTCACACGCAACATCCTGCTCCTCGCCGCAACCCCAGGCAGCGAAGCCGCACACCACGACATCACTTCGGAAATCAGGCACGCACGCAACGCATCCGGACGCAGCCACCTCCAACC